>NC_065577.1:1708030-2011060 GCF_937616625.2 Mercurialis annua
CAAATACCGACTATTACCTCGATCTATTATCTAAAGGAACCGGCAAAACCAAGGAAGAAATTAATAAAGATATCCAACGACCTAAATACTTCAACTCGGCAGAAGCTATTGAATATGGCCTTGCAGATAAGACCGTTGATTCAAGCGACGACGCATTTCAGAAACGGGTAAACCTTTCATATCTTCCCGCTAAAAGTTACTATTTTTCCGCTCTTTTTTTCCATATTGTGCGCCGGGATGCAGTTCATAACGAGATTTCCGTGTTCAGGATTACGATGCATTGCTTGCTCAATCAAAAGCCATGAGGGCAGCAGCTGGAGGTCCAAGAGCAGCTCCTTCAGGATTTAGGTAATTACATAGTAAAAGCCATGTAAATCTACATGTGTAACAAAAGTTCAATCTTTCATAATAGATACTGTAATCTTAATTTTTGTTTCAAGTTCAGATTTATATCTCAAACTTGGTTTGTAATGTGTTTGTCAGATTGGTGTTTTTTTGCATTGCTTTTAGGGATTATTATTAGTTATCCGATGTCGTTTTGATCATTCAAAACGGCCCAAACGATTGTTTTTGTAAAAAACAATACATAATACTGCAGCGGACAATAGGATGAAAAGGCTGGAATGTGCAGTGACACGTTTTATAGAATGTGTTTAAATATGAAAAAACACAAAAGGTGAAGATATTTTATAGCAAAATAATCATATTTTAATTAAGTAATTGTCATATATATGCTATCATTAATTATAATAAGGGAGAATTATTGTTTACTCCATGAGTTTAGGTCCGAGATATCACTATATCAATAATGTTTTAAAGTCTATTGTTTTTCCTCTGCCGTTTGATCAAATTTACTATTTCATCCTTCCGTTAGTTGATTTGGTTAAAGTGTCTACTAAGTTCAACTTAACCTTTTCTTTAAAAAAAATCATAAATTTGGTTTAAAAAATATTAACAAACAGTAATATATTTACTGTTAATATGAATATGAATTTTTAATAATCCTACTAAGTATTTTAAAAATAAAATAAAATAAACGATTGTATTGAACTTAATTTTTAACAATGAGAACTTTTGACCAAGTCAACAAACGAAATGAAGAAGGCGAAATGATGAATTTGATTAAATATATGGGGTGCACAGTTAAACATCATGGGGATAATAGTATTTCACACCTAAATTCATGGAGTAAATAGTAATTATCCCGTACAAGACAAAAGTTAATACTATTTAATAGAAGGGTGAGTTTAATACTAGTCTTTCTCCAAATTACTCCCTCCGTCCCACTCTAATTGACAAAATATGGAGTTTTTGGTGTCCCATTCAAATTGACAAAACTAACATAACTATAATTTTTTCCTTTAACTTTCCATCTTTACCCTCATTTAAATTTAAACTTTTTATGAAAAGATGGTGAATATTTAATGAGAATTTAACTAATATACTAATAGCATTAATTAGCTCCATTATCAATAGAGGGGTATAGAAGTAACTATCTATGTCATTTATTAGTTTGTATTGGTTATTGTAATTTAGTTATTTTGTTAATTAGAGTGGGACGGAGGGAGTATCTATCAATTTGGGATAGAAATGTCGTGAAAGAAAAATTAAAATATAAAAAAGTCAATAATTTTAACCTAAGATTAGGAGTGATAGTAATTATCCCTTGTATTAATAGTTTGCATTGCACTGGTAAACAATATTTACAGCTACTACACATGTAGAAGAAAAACATGGATGCATATATACATTTTTTAACATGGAATATTATATCCACAATCCAACATATTTCAACTTTTAATTGATTATGATAACGTAGAGCTAAAGAGAAAAATGGGGAGAAAGAATTCTAACTAAATTTAAGCAGTCTTTACATCAAGTTTAGCTAGCTTCATAAGAGAAATGAAGCTCCACAATGTATCAGCACATATCGACATAACTACGTATTGAGATTTCAAAACACCGTTTTAGAGGCGATTTCAGAGATGGATCATGCTGGAGGCAATACTTTCGGTTTTGGCTTCACTTCAATTTCGTTTACATTGCGTACGAAAATGGCATCGGGTTCGTGGCTGCAAAATGAACATATCATGATTAGAGGTGATGAGGGGGCGAGGGAACATATAATTATTAGAGGTGATGAGGGAGTGAGGAGTAGGGGTGTACATTTGGTTCAAAACAAATTGAATCGAGTCGGACCAAATCAAAATTTTACTTTTGTAAAACCAAAACTGAAGTCAATAGTTGTTTCGTTTTGTACTAAAGGTTAACTGAATTTTTCTATGTGCAAAACCAAATTGAGAAATTAAATTCTTTAGTTTTGTCAAACCAAACCAAATTTGTCGATTCAGTTTGGTTTTCTGATTTATCTCGGTTTTGCACACCCTTACGAAGATGTAAGAGAAAGGCATCAATCTTACGGTTTTAATCCCTCTTCGAAAGTATAGCTTGATGCCACGGCCAATAGACGACCATCCCTGCTAAAGGACAGTGCAGCAATACTCGATGGGTATTTAGTGTACTGCAAAACATGAGCAAAGGTTACATTACATAACTACATTAAGCCGTCTAAAAATAAATTATGAATGTTCGATCTCTCTATCTAATTTTTACCTGGTAAAGCCTCTTTTTGTTATTCCCATCCCATATGTTAACAAAGCCATCACAGCCTCCGGTTCCAAATGTACCATAGCTGCAAATCAAAATCGGAAATAGAGAATGATACAAACTGGAAAAAGTTTGCTAATTTTATAATTTTAAACAGAAGATCTAAACCTTTCAGTAAAAAACTAGAAAAAGTCTAGCCAAAAAAAATCCAGTATTGGTCACGATTCAATTTCAATTTGATGTCTTCAAATGATGGTCATAATTCAATTTCAATCCAAGTCGGTTCAATTAGGTAAATGATTACACATGTGATTCCCTAACTTGTCAATTTAGCAATCAGTTAGAGACATCATTAGCAGTAACCTTCAGCAATGAGAAAAAAAAAAGCCATTTACGTCCAAGTTGAGATTAAAAATGACTGTATAACTCTGCATATCTCAATCAAACAGTTCATAAGTTCAACCCATAGTCTTCAGAAACTTACACAGGGTGAAATGCAATAGCATTTACTGGATATACAATGTCCGTTCCAGCTTCTGATTTTCGATGACACTTAAACGCATATCTGCAACAAGTCAAGTCCAACGAGATAAAAAAATTGTAAGACTGGACATGCCCAAGTAACAAACATGTATGCACCACTAATACCCTAGCAGCAGGATAGCAAATATTAATTAGACTTCCGAAACTGATAGTTAAAAGAGCAAAACCAAATCCTAGCACTTGTTTTAATACAGCATAAGGTCACATCTATGACTCGCTAGAGAGCATGTACATAGTGACCTTGAAGGAAAATTCACTACAGCAAATAGAAAACTGCATCACTAATTTGAATCACAAATATGTTTGGGAATTTCTAATAAAGTCTTGAATCAATAGGTGAGTTAAAGACTATCTGCTGTACTCAATGCAATATAGGTAGATCTTATCCTAGAATTCTACCACAAACAGTTTACCAAAAGTTAAACATGGAAATATGATAGGAAAAGGACTACAAAGTAACTTATGAAAAATGAACTGCAAATTCAACTTTGTATTCTGCTTCTTGATGGTGCAGAAGATATATAATGCTTACTTTTTCAATTGACTAGCCTCTGAAAGATCAAAGAACTCCATTGCAACCCTTCCCTCGACTGAACTAAGAGCATATCCTGCATAGAGTGATCCAAATGAATATGAGCTACTTTTCAAGTCTCAGGGGGATTAGAAAAAAATCTTCAAACCACATAAAGACATTTCTACAATTCTCTGCCTCTTTCCCTCTAATTTGGATGCCATGTAAAGATAAATTAGGAAAGCAATAGTGGTAGGTAGAAACACCAGCAAAAGTAGTAACGACAATGCTTCATTTTTAGCTATGTGAGCATATCCACCAGAACAGTTTTTCAAAAATATGTTACTTTAGATGAATGACTGGAAATCTAAATAAAGCATGAACAGAAATGGTATATAATAGATATCATGTTGTTGCTTTAAAAGTTCGAGTTAATACCTGTTCCATTGGGATAACAGCGCACGCATCGAGTTTGATATTTCAATGACGATTCCCTCCGTTGCTCAGGTTGAGACATATTCCGCAAATCATATATATTTACATGTCTTCCTGCAGTAGCTACTACTAAACGATTTCCAACAAGAGATAAAGAATAAACTCGCTCAGGTTGTTTATATGTGCCTACAAGAGTGCGATCTTGTCCACTTGCTCCTCTAGGATCCCAACACTTCAATGTTCTATCCCAGCTACCAGTGATGACTTGTCCTATGATCATTGACAAAATGGATAAACTACTCATATGGGTTGCTATCAGACAAATAAATGCATAATTACAACAAGTAACGTATATGAGCAGAAAAATACATCTCTAACAGGAAAAAAGTAAAATTTAAGTAACTGCAGTTGTAATATTGCATATCTATAACAAGCATTGTGGTCAGTTTATGATCTGACTAGCTATGAATTTTAGTCAATTGTTACACTATATTCTATGTATGAATAAAGATGCACGTAGTATATTTATTTTTTGATGATCGCGTTAACTGTCCTGCTTTTGATGGTCTTGGCAAAATGGTAAAGAGAAGCAAGTAAAATGTAGTCTAACTCACCAGCTGCATAAGAGTACTCAATACAACGAACAGGTTCTTCATGCTTTCCCAAAATATCTTCCTTGCCAGAGTTAAAAAGCAGCCTGAAACAAAACGAAAATGACTCCATAACTTTTCCATGAACTACAGTTTAGAAAATTCCCAAGCCCATGTTTGTCTTCTGTACAATATAAAGGACCTCTAAAAAGAACACACACACACACAACTACAAAAGGGTGAGAACTGACAACTGTACGACATAAAATCCAACGATAAGCTATTTCTTTGGAAAGAATTGTAATATAAGTAGTTATCAGTCATCAACACAATTTCAAAGCAATGAGAATGGAAAAAGTCTATATGCAATTTAACCGAAAGCCCCTATTTTAAACATTTTATTAATCATTAAAAAATTCTAAACAAAGCAATTTTCCTTCTAAGTGTTGTTTTAAATGAATCACACGCCAAAAAAATATCAACTCGACTCCACTGAAAATTATCGCAAAATCATGTCATTCTTGTTTCATGATTTCACTTCTTCATATTAGCATTTTTTTTATCAAAAAGATAAAAATTAAAATCAAATTCCCGCGATTACGTCATTTCCGAGCATAAATCTCGACAAATATATTATTAACTCAACTAAAGAGATATAGTTTCTTAACAGCATAACACAGTGAACAGCACTTCTGAAAAATACAATAAATTAACTCTAAACTAAATAAAACAAACAAAACAAAAGCAAAATTACTAAAATCTCAGAGATTCCTTAAAAGCAGTATTTTCAAACTAACACAGACATAAAAAAAATCCGATAAAAGATAAAAGACGAGGAAATTAAAATCAAATTCCAGCGATTATGAAATTTCCGAGCATAAATCTTGATACATCTATTAACTACACTAAAGAGATATAGTTTCTTAACAGCATAATACAGTGAAACACTTCCGAAATAGACAATAAATTAACACTAACCTAAAACAAACAAAATATAGTTTCTAAACGGCATAATACAATGAACACTTCCGAAAAATACAATAAAATAACTCTAAACTATCACAAACGAACTGAAAGAAAAATTACTAAAATCTCAGAGATTCCTTATAAGCAGCATTTTCAAGCTAATACAAACATTAAAAAAATCAGATATAAGATAATAAACTGACCGGCGCACGGTATTATCACCGCAGGCACTAAAACCGGAAGAATCATCATGGAAGCAGCAATCAAGAACAGCTGCGCCGTGCATAAACTCTCCTTTTAATGTATCTGAACTTGCATCATATAATCTCACAGTCTGATGACAAAAAATTCAAATAAAAAGTGATTAAATTAGCGGTAATGAAGTAATTAGTGGTGTAATTATTAGTTGATAGAGCTGTGAATGTGTGGATTAGATTACCTTGTCCCAGGAGGAAACGAGGAGGTGATCGCTGTGGTTAGAGAAGCGGAGATTTGAGATTCCGTCGTTCGGTGGATTTGAGAGTTCGCGGCCGGATCCCGGCGGCGGGAGAACGGCTGTCATGGAGGAGATTTGGCCGGAGAAGGATTGTGGTGAGGATTTGTTAGGGTTTTTGAGAGAGGGAAATGAAGTTTAAATTTTTTGGTGAAGTTTTGTTTTGTTATACAAAAATGAGAAAGAGAGTGGTAGATTTGAATTTAAATTTTCAAAATGAAAGGGTAATATTACAGAGAGCAAATTATTTAGAGGCTCCTGAGTATATCATAATTAACAGTTTGATATCTTTTATTTTAAAAGTCTATTTTATGGTCCCTCAGTTTTCATTCAGTTAATTGAGAGATCCTTCTGTTAATTTGCGGGACCAAATCGTTTAACGGATTGAAATTCGGATACTAAATCGTTTAAAAGTGATGGACCAAATCGTTTAATAAATTAAAAGTGAGGGACCAAATCGTCCATAAAACTAAAAGTGGGGTACTAAATCGTTTGAAAATAAATGTTGAGATTAACAGAGGGACCTAATAGTTAACGGAATTGAAACCGATGGACTATTAAGTATAGTTTTGAAACAAAGGGTACCAAACTGTTAATAATTGTATATCTCAGAGACCTTAGCGTAATTTGCTCTATTACAAATTATATAAGAACAAAGAGTCCACGCGCCCCTAAACTTGTAACACGGGGTCATCTAACACAATTTATACTTTTTGAGCAATTAACCCCAAAACTCTTCATTTATAGGTCAAATAACTCCATAATTGTACTTTTTAAACGCGTAAAATACAAATCGAAAGTGAGGGATATAAAAAAGTAATTAGATATTTTCCTAATTGTTGTGATATAATTATCCTAAATTTACTTTGAAATAAAAATATAAATTTTGGATTATTTGATCTAAAAATGAAGAGTTTTGAGGTTAATTATTTAAAAAAGTATAAATTGAATTAGATGATCTCGTGTCACAAGTTCAGAGTGCGCGTTGACATTTTGTTCAATTATATAAGGCTGAAAGTACAAAAAAACTCTTGACTTTTTCTCAAATACAAATTATCACTTTTATATTTTTTTGGGTACGATCAAACTCTCATATTTTTAAAATTGAACAATTAAATCATCGTTGTTTTAAAATCGAATAAATAAACCCTTTTAGTTTATTTTTAGGACACTTACCCCTTCAATTTTTTGGTAAATATTTTAAATATTAAAATTATTTTTACACTTCTTTCCTATATGATTATGGGAGACATGTCAGCTATTAATGAGTGTTTCTAATGGTGTTGGATGAAAAGGGGTTATTTGTTCTATTTGAAAATAAATAAGACTTAATTATACTCAAAAAAATAAAAAAAATTGATTTGTACTTTTGTAAAAACTACGAGAATTTTTTTGTATCTTTTACCTTACAATAATAAAAAGATTAATTATAAAAGATAAAAAGTTGAGAAAATAACAAGAAAAATCATATATTATAATTGTTTTTCAACAATTGCCATCTTAACTAGAATTATTTCTTTGTTATTATTATTATTTCAATTAATAGCACAAAATCCATTTAGTTTTCATTTAGTGCCATCTTTTTTAATCTTACATGTGTCCAGATCTCCACCCTTATTAACTGATTTGCTCACGCGCGTGACGTGATTTTTATCCCAACACTTCAAGCTGCTCTTCTAAGTTCTAACTTGCAACTGAACATCCACGTGCGATTTTCCCAGCTTTTTTGGCCATCCACTTCAACCAATTTTGCTGACCATGTCACATTCTCTACTTCAATATATATGATTGAATTTCTCTTTAACAAAATCATATATAAACTTAATGACTAATAAATTCAAGGGTTAATCCATTTTAAGGTCTTTATGAGTTTTGTCCATTTAACTTTTAAATTTTTAGTTGGTTTTATCTAATTTTTTAATTTTATATTTTTTATCTATCCGATTCTCGAATTTTCATTTTGTCTTACATGGTCACTTAATTTTACATTTTTTTATCTGATCTCTTAATTTTATGTTTTTTTTTTAATTATCTAATACCTTAATTTTTCATTTATTATTGAATAGAAGCTTTTTAAAACTATTCAAAAAAATATTTATAAAAATATTGTCAAAAAATTAAAAGATATTCAAGATATTAGAAAAAATATGTATAAAAATGTTGGAGATATATTTGATACAGTTTTGATACATATTTGATATATTTCCGAAACATACATTTCCGATACATATTTGATACATCTTCGATACATTCTCGGTACATATTTGATGTATCTTCGATACATATTTGATATATAGTTGATATATATTCGATCGTTCAAAATATTTTTTCTTGTTTTATATATTTTTTCGTTTTGTTACGTATTTATATATATATATATATATATATATATATATATATATATACATATTTGATTTATTTTTGATACATATTTGATTCCTTTTTGATACATCTTAGGTATATCAGATAATTATTAATTTATTAATTTAAAATTAAATACTTAAAAGACGCATAGGTGGATTAATTTATCTTTACCAAAATCTTTTGATCGAGAAAGTGAATTATATGTAGTAAATTAGAGTTTAATTAACCGAATTAATTAAATTTTTTAATTTTTATCTTTAATTTTTATCGATTTAATTGAATCAACCGACTAATTCGATATGTTCATTTATATATTTATACATTTTCCGATACATATTTTATACATGATAGATATATTTTTAAAATGTACTTTATAGATACATCATGATATATATTTATACATGATAGATACATCATAATATATAATTATACATGACATAAAAATTAAATAATTTATAAAAATTGTATTATTTGTGTATTTATGTATTTTTTAAAATTTAATAAATTTAAATTTTTAAAATTAAAAGTAATATTTTTCAAAATTTATGTTATATAAATGAATTATTTAGCATATGGTGTGTGTGTATGAGAAAGGGGGGCCACATGGCAAGAGAGGGAGAGAGAAAGAGAGAAAGAAAAACACATGAGAGAGAAAAGGATAAAAAAAAAGAGAGAAAGGGGGGACCACATGATAAGAAAGAGAGAAAAAGAGAAAGGAGACACATGAGAGAGAAAAAGAGACCACGTATCTTTTTCTTATTGGGATGAAATGAAGTAAAGTTTTGGTATTTTGTGGTATGAATGTAAAATGAATGAGTTAAATGGTAATTAGTGTAATTGGAGCCCAATTTTTGGCATTTTTGTTGTTTTCTCTAAAAAATTCAGATTGACTTTTATCGTTGGAGGCTATAAATATTTAGATCCCTAAAATAGACGGTGATTCGCTTAAACAACCTATGATCATAAAAAATGATACAAAAAGGATCATAACATTAATTTCGTTAAAAATTCTCGTTAATTTCTTCTTCATGCGATACATTTTAGTTTCTTAATATTGGTATTGGTAGCATATTTTTGTTTTATGACATTTTGTATACAATAAAGATGTTTTTGTCGTTATTTTAGTGAAAAACAGTTATAACTCAAATGATATAAACGTCTGATATATGCATATATGCATATAAATATTATATTATCTATTTATAATTTAAAATACTAAACTGTCTTAACAAAATTAATTTTTTAAACGTGAAGTGATTAAAAATTGATTAAATATATTTATTTAATAGTATATTTTTAAAAACTTAGAAAGTTAATATTTTAATTTTAACAAAAATAAAGATACTAAACAATAACAACATTTGTTTTTTTTTAAAGGAATTATTTTGTTTTGTTTAATTCTCAGAAAAATCAGATCTGTCTTGTTCCTTATTTTGCCTCGCTTTCTTTCTCCTCTGTCTGATTATCTCTCTTCATATACTGAAATTACAAAACCCTAAAATAACAGAAATTAATTTACCCAATCACTTAATTTAATCTTCAATTCGTAACCATAATCAACTCACAAACCTCATTAATTTCTCAATTTTAATTTCACTCTCGTGCAATGGTGGTCTGCAAATGCCGCAAGGTAATTATTATTAGATCTGATTTTTACTGCTTAAAACACTGATTAGATCTATGTTTTTATTTTTATTACTCTCTAATCAATTACGTTGCACTTTATTTTTATGTATGGTTACTGAACGATTGAACATTTTAGTTGTCGTTTGGTCCAGTGATCAATTTTATTCAGCTGCATTGTGTTTGCTAAATTGAATTTTTTGTTTTTAGTTATAATTGCGGAAAATCGGTTATTGTTGTTGGTTAATGTTTGATGTGGAGCTTGGTTAATTGATTTTGTTAGTGTTTATATACTAAGTTCTTGATTTAGCTTACTCTGATCAGTGATCAGTATTTGCATTCGGTGACGACGATTTTGTTTAGTTATTTTTGCAAATTTCTGTTTCAGGCTACCAAACTATACTGTTTCGTGCACAAGGTTCCGGTTTGTGGGGAATGTATTTGCTTCACGGAGCACCAGATATGCGTGGTATTTATCTCATGCTACTTTATATGGCCTTAGTTTTACAATTTAGTATAATTGATGAAGTAACTGTAAAATGCTTGCAACGAATGGCATTTTGACGAATAAAAAGGGCTGGATATTATAGTCAGTTCGTTTCAATTATGGCTTTTGTTAGTGCCAATCGTAAGAGAAATGTAATGGGAGACGGGAGGGAAAGAGTTCTGGGTCATAACTGGCTGAAGAAAGAATAATTGTTCATTGCTTTAGGTATTACTAATAAAAAGAAAACGGAAAAGAAAATAAAGAAACTGTTGGCATAAAAAGTGCTATTTAAATCCACAGTCTTGTTTTCTGAACTTTTAACATTTACTGTAAGAGAAGATCTTTTTTTTTTGATAATTGGGAAGGGGAAGCGCTTTGTGAGAGGAATTGAACCCACAACCTAACAGATTGCTGCCAAGCGATCATACCATTTGAGATATAGCTCATTGGTTAAAAAAAAAGAAGAATATATATTGATGAATATTATGCAGGGGTTCAATTTATAGAAAAAGAAGCATATTATGGCTGTTTGCCTCCGTTGTAATATGTGGATATGCTGTACTTGCATGTGTAAAACCTAGTATTATGGCTTACCCACTTCTTTTCTTGTTATCCCTTGTAGGTTCGGACATACTCTGAGTGGGTAATAGATGGCGAGTATGATTGGCCTCCCAATTGTTGCTCATGCCAAGCTGTGCTCGAAGAGGGGAATGGTTCTCAGACCACTAGATTGGGTTGCCTACGTATGTTTTAGTAAAATTTAAGCTGTAGCTTTCACTTGCAGATTCTACATAAAATGCACAACATAATATGCATTTGTTTTGGGGTTGCATTGTAGATGTTATACACACGGACTGTTTGGTTTCACATATCAAGAGCTTTCCTTCGCATACTGCACCGGCTGGATACATATGTCCTTCATGTTCAACATCGGTAAGCGTACTAGAATTCATATATGCCTTGCGTCTACATATGTAGCTCACACATTGCTCTTATCTTTTAACTTTGTAACTAAGGCTAAGTTGACTTGTGTCTGATGTTTCCAGTCTAGTTGGTGGTTTCCTAAGTGCTAAAGTCAAAGAGTACCTCGTTTTTTCTATTTTTATTCCATATTGCTCTCAGGTTAGCTGAAGCATGCTGCACATATAAATATACTTTGTAAAGTTCCCTTATATGATTAGTTGATGATTGATTTTTTTTTTATTCCATGCCTTGAGTGTTGCTTTGTGCTGAGGGCTGCCTGTTGTTCAGTTAAATACACTTATCTTATTCCAGTAAGAGCTGGAAAATAGAATAGAAGGAAAGACAAAATTGAAGTCATGATGGTATTGTTTAGTAGTTGGCTAAGCTAACTTCCTTCTGTTTTCTTTGTAACTATATCTCAAAATGGTGTTTAATGGTGCAGATATGGCCTCCTAAGAGTGTTAAAGATTCAGGATCTCGTCTTCATTCAAAGCTGAAGGAAGCTATCATGCAGGTAAGGTGTAGATTGGATACTTGATTACAGTATTTGCAGTAATATCATGAAAGTGCCTGACTATCAGAACATGGGATTTATATTAGCTGTAATATATACTGATTACTCTGCAACAGTTCCTTTCATTAAATAATTTTTGAGATTTCTTAGCAGATGCCTTGATTAACAAATTTGCATTGGGGATAATTAACTTACTTATCCGTTGCTTCTCTTAATTGCAAAAATAATAACACTTTTCTCCTTGGTTTTCTAATTGTATATGCTAGAAGGATTGAGGGAGTCAAATATTTGATCCTACAGTTAGAAAAGTTTTAAAGTCCTACTTTCAGAAGAGCTGAAATTATTAGTCTTAATATTCAGGACAAGTTTTAAGATACTTTATTTGCTATTGTACAGACTGGCCTAGAAAAGAACTTATTTGGAAATCATCCAGTTTCACTTCCAGCACCACCTCCTGCATTTGCCTCAGATCCACTGGTTTCTATTTCTTCATCACCTTCAATGACAAATAATGAAATAAGCATAGCCGATGGAAAAGGGCTTCCTAAAATTTCAGTGACAGATATTGTGGAGATTGAAAGCCCCAGTTCAGCGGGAAACTATTTAAAAAGCTCAAGTCCTGTTGGTGTAAGAGTTTCATTGCTCTTTCTTTTCCACCTTTCTCCTGTTTTTTCACCCACATATTCTAGTCAATTTACTTATCTTCATGCACGCATCAAGACAATTTCTCCTGTTTTATTATTTCAATTTCTTATATCATTTTATTATTCAATATTACTATGCAATGCAGCCTGGTGCTACAACAAGAAAGGGCGGTATCCATGCCGACATGCAAAATTCAGAATCTGTATATTATGCAGATGATGAAGATGGGAATCGCAAAAAGTACAATCGTAGGGGTGAGTATAACTTTTACTTTGCATATATAATATATGCATGCTAGTGCAAATGATGCCTGCAGCATGTATGCTTATTAAATTTATGATATCTATGTTTTTGACATTAAATTCTGCTTTCCATTATATGCTTTCTTTTATATATCTGATGGATCCAAGATGGTCTCATGCTTTTGCTAAGTATCTAAGCAAATGCATTAAAGAAAGTGTCAATAACTAGAAAATGTTCTACAGTAGGCACATTGGGCTTTGGAAATACGCATGTCTTGACAGGGAACAAGACATTTAGAGGCACCAAAATGAAAGGCCTGTAATAGTTGCATATGATAAGTGATCCCTGATTTAATATTTCCTGCTCTTTATTATTCCAAAATCCAATTCAGTTTATACCTAGGTGTGAATAGAAATGCGTTTTTCTTTCACTCATATCAAAACTCTTTGATATACTATTGACGTATAGTCAGGTTGATGCTTGTGTTTTCAAGCTTTATTATGCTGATTGCTTTATTATTTGTCCAATTTTTTAATTCTTGCAGGCTCAATCCGCCACAAGTTCCTTCGATCATTGCTTCCCTTCTGGTCAAGTGCATTACCAACTTTACCAGTAACTGCACCTCCACGTAAGGATGCATCAAATTTAGATGATGTCTCAGAAGGTCGAACACGACATCGCTCATCAAGAATGGATCCACGAAAAATCCTTCTCTTTATAGCAATTATGTAAGCTTCTTTCTGAAAAATAAATGTTCACTTTTCAGATGGACACGAATAAGAGTATAGTTTTGAGGATCTACGATGGACTCAAAGAAAGGGTCAAACTCTTTAATTTAAAGAGTTTATCAGTAAATTTACAGTCAAATAATTGACTCTTAAGGCATACAATTTTAAACTAAAAAGCTGGTTTGCCTCTCCGATTAACCTCAAGTCTAATTAACGAGAATTTATTTTTTAAAATTAATTTATCTTTATTTTTTGAGAAGATTTTTTTCTTTTTCATAAAAAGAAAATTAGAGGGATTAAGCTAAAGAAAAGAAGAGAAAATAAATTAATATTATTTAATAGTTATGGAAGATATAAAATAAAGAATTACAAATCAAATTCTTATTTTATAAAATATTCTTTATATTTTAGAAAATGTTATTTATTGTAAAGAGCAGAGATGCTCTTACAAGGTTGATTTTTTTAAAAAAAAATAATACAAGGTTGATTTGTGTGCTGTTGATCTGCTGTAATTACATTTCTGTATTTAGTTTCCTCTTGAATAGTTACTTGTGCTGACAAAAATGTGCTTTAATTATTTGCAGGGCCTGTATGGCAACTATGGGGATATTGTATTACAGAATTGCACAACGGGGATTCGGGGACGAGCAGGCAGAAGATGAACAGCGGTAATTACGACATAAGGTTGATGAAATTTGATATCACCCATTGTATACCTTTTTATGCTTAATTGGTGATAAGCGGTTCATTTATCGTTTCTACTTCTCATGTATGGCTCATCCCATGTTTGCATCCGTTTTTTGTTTCTATGGTTTACAAGTGAATGTACAAGGGGGTTGAAATGAATTTTTAATTGTTACATAATCAATCTTGACCGTGTTCCTCTTAGGCGGGTTCCTTCTTTCGGTGTTGAATTGGAAAGTTAGGTTATACGAAAGATGCTTTTGTTTTAATTAGATTATATATATGTAATTATTTGTTCACGATATAGGTCTTGCTGAGATAGTTAAGGAATTAGTTTCCGTCTTTTTTATTTGATTACAATGAGAGGATGGGAGAATCGAACCTGAGACTCTCAGGTCGAATTATAATGTTCCTACCATTAGGCTATGCTTATGGGACGAAGTGGAGCCAAACCTTTATGTCATGTGATCCTTGTTTACTTGCTTGTTAGTATGTACCTTAATGATATGATCTATATTTGGTTGAAGAATTCCATATGCTTGTTTTTGATAAGCTTGATGCATCTAGAGGTGTGCATAACCGAACCAAATTGAAACTATTGTTTGTTTTTTCGAAATCAAGCCGGACCAAGTTTTCAGGGAATTAAAATGTTTGAAACTAAATTGAGGCGGTTGGATTTTTGTTTCGTTTGATTATTTTTTTTGATTCGGTTTGTATCAAAGCTGAATTAAAAATGTTTTACTTCTAAAATCAAAATTATCTTCAGCCGAATCGAACTGAATTTGTCTGGTTGGTTTCTGAACGCCTCTAGAATAGATGTCAATGCAACAACAATATATAAGTGCAAAATACCCAAAAGTTGATGGAATCAAACCTATAAATTAATGATCATAATTAAAGGTCATTTAGTGGGTAGCGTTGGTTAAACAAAATGGAATGTGCATAGAAGAAAAAAAAACTATTCCATGAGTTTTGATTGAATCTCATATGGATAATTTCCAATTAAATTGAATGTTGGAACCAAATGAAGCACCTTATATATATATGAAAAAAACCACGTTTTTAAATATATATCGGCGTAATGCCGACATACTGTTGGTGTTAATTTTTCTATAATATTCATGGCTCTCACTTGCCAATTAGGTAGCACGGAAACGGAAAACAGAATCGACACAAAACGGACACGGACACGGAAAATGATATTTTTTAAGTGAAGGACACGAAACGTGAATAACAAAAATATAGGAATATATTTATAATATTAGAAATTATTAAATGTTATATATTTTAAATTTTATTTAAATATTTATGCCAATTAATAAAATAAATCAAACATAATTAAATTCAATAAAAATAAGATGAGATTTATTGTATATAATATGAATAATAAAAGTTATGGGTAATTGATTAAAAAAATTATTTGTGGAGAACGTTTTAGGTCTTTTTACAACAGTTTTTTTTAGGCTTATTCACCAAAAAATGCCAAACCTTTGCGTCTCGAGTCAGATTTAGCCAAACCTTTAAAAACCACCAGATTTAGCCAAACCTTATGTGTTGTGTTTCTTTTTTAGCCATTTTTGAATCGAACCGAATTATGTGCCTACATGTCATCCATGTCACTGCCAACTTAGCAAATATTTAATTAAAATAAATATTAATTATCTCAATATTTTATTTTATTCCGATTAAAATTCACGCCGACTAATAAATTTAGTTAAATTTAATTTTAATTAATTTCTGTATAAATTTTAATTAGTTAAATAAAAAATATAAATCATCTAAAATTAATATAAAAAAAATTTAATTACCGCTAATTTTTTTTTAAATAATATTATTAAAATTTTCGATGCTTAAATATTCTTTAAAAAAAATAACTAATTTTTTTTTATCGAAATTCAGACCCACCGTGGTGGTGGGTCTGTCATACTGATTTTTTGGTAAAAAAATTTAAAAAATATATTTAATTTTTTCAGAAATTATATTGAAAAATTATTCCGGTGGTCGGTTTTTCGTATGCGTCTCGGTGGCGGCCGATTTTTGATTGATTAAAATTAATTAAAATGACGGTGAATTTTTTTTAATATTATAATGTTGAGATTATTGAAATATGAGTTTTAGTAATTAATTAATAATTAATTTAATTTATTTGTGTTTGATGTTTTTTGGTTTATTATTTGGTTTGATTAAGTTGGGTTAGTGAATGTGCCATGTCAGCAAATTTTACTGAGTTGTAGGTGACATGGATGACATGTGGACAACAATTTCGGTTCGATTCAAAAATGGCTACAATTGACACATAACATATAAGGTTTGGCTAAATCTGGTGGTTTTTAAAGGTTTGGCATTTTTTGGTGAATAAGCCTTTTTTTTATTTACGAAAACGGCCCAAACGTTTCCTTATGAGTTTTCGAGAGTTTCTGAAAATTTCCGGTTTCCGAAGTGGGACACACAATTTTGTCATAGTTTCCGTGCTTCCCAAATGATTTGTATTATAAGAAATTTATATTGATTTTTCTAAAATCATAAAATGATTGGTGATGATTTTCTACTATATCATTTAAAAATTAAGATTTTATTATTATAAATTAAACTAAAAGGATTTTAATGAAAAAGGACAAAAGTTCAGGAGCTATGGATGAACATTACCCCAGAAGATGCTACTTCTTTTGAGGCAAAAAAAAAAAAAAAACTCAAAAGCAAAGTATAAATTAATTTTAATTAATTAAGTAAACCTACAAGATTCTGCCCACCATGTCTGCAACAATCACATAAAATAATATCTCAAGGCTGACTGAGATACACTTGAAAGATCTATTTATAATCTATTAACAGTATACTTTTTCAGAATTAAGATTTAATTTTGATTAGATTCAGATCTAATTAAACTAAACTTAGATTTATTTTGATCAGATAAAGATCTAGCAAAATTAGTCTAATCATCATTTATTAATCAATGGCTTCTTGTCTCCACAAAGTTGCTATCTAAACTTTGTTGTGGCAAACCGTTTATACTAATTTCTTCATACATTAATGTGAAATTTTATAGTACATTTTATTTGATTTAATTAAGTTTAATAAAAGTAAAAAAAATTATTAGGACTAATTACTATCACTCCTGATCAGTGACGGATCAAAAAATTTTCTGGCCGGGCTTAACTTCTAATTCACATATAATTTTCTGACATCCAAATTTAATCTTCTCTAACTTTAAACTCACTATAAATTTACCTTTGTTTTTTTAAAAATTATTATCTCAATCGGGCTGGAGCCTATCCAAATCCAAGGGTAATTCCGCTCCTACCTGAATTTATGAAAAATCATATTTTTCTCCTAATTTTTCTGAAAAAAAATAATATTTTCTTACCGGCTTAGGAGGTTTCAATTTAAAGAAACTAAAATATTATATAGGAAAAATGATTTTTTCTAATTTCGACAGAAATATGACACTAGTTCATCCTAATTAGCATCTCTATTTTTTAAGTATTTATTTGCTAGCTGCCATACTAATTATAAATGACTATAATACAAATGGTCTTGCCTAATAAACAATGTTACAATTAATTAAAAAAGGATGAAAATTCAAATCAATTAATTAATCATTTTTTTTATTAAGTTGAGAGTTGAAATAATGAGGATAGCAAATTAGAATTTAAGTTTACGATTTGTCATAATGTTTGAATTCCATGCGTTACTCTGCCTCCTTTAGACGATGCAAAGGTCATCTTTCTCATGTAGTCCCAAAGGCTTCTAAATTAGATACTTAATTTTGATTTTTCCTTTATTTATTAGTCCCATTGCAATCATTATGGTATTTTAATCAAAATTATTAAATAAATTGAATAAATAAAAAATTGATAAAGTTATATTGTTTGTGTATAGCTTTCGCCTAATCACTTTTAAATGAAAAATGCTATTTAACCTAACAAATTTAATCCAACTTATTATACCGCCTTATGTAGCATGCTTCTCTATTTGCTCAATTTCTATTTAAAAGTGTGTGTTTCAATCTTTCACTTTAAATTGATCCACTCGTTTGTTGCCACGTTAGGTGGTGCAATAAAATGGATTAAATTTGTTGGATTAAATAACCTTACTCTTTATAAATACCCAACCTTTTTTACCTTTCAATAATACTATTTTTGGTTTACTTTCTATAAGTACATTCAATTGTAGCAAAAACTTTCTTTTAAAAGGTAAAAGTTTTTTTATTTTTTTATTATTTATAACCAATTTTTTAATTTCGTCAATTATAACTTAATAAATATCTTTCGATTGAAAAATAATGAAGTTTGATCAGAATTGAAAAAATAAAAAATATTTAATTTTTTTAAATAAATAAATATAGTTGGCTACTATTGAAATTAGTTTTCATCGAATTAGATTAAAATTAACATTTTAAAATACTGAACCATAAATAAAAAATAAATATTTTTGAATAATTATGCCTAAAACTTTTAGCTCTCTTAATTCCCGAAACCGAAGTCTTTACATATATGAAGCAATATTCCATCATTGCAATAGGGTATCATAGAATATAACACATTCTCAAAGTTAGGTGAGTTGGTAAAACGATACTATAAATTAAATGAGGTTGCAGATTCAATATTAATATATGCGATCGTTTACAGTTTGAGGTTAGACATTAGCCTTCCGTAAAAAAATCTATTCGGTTCGAGTGAAAATTAGTCTGAATATAAAATGTTTAAAGATGTCGTTATATAGTTGGAATCTTTTTAGAATACCTCATAGTTAAACTTTAAAATACAAAAAAAAAAAAATAGAATAAACGATTATTTTTCGACTGTCAATCAAACCGATGATTTTATTTATGTCACTTTAAAAATTATTTTGTATACATTTCATTCTAATTTTTAATCATTAGTTGTTTTGTCTCTTTTCTCATAATCCTCTCTTTATATTTTAGTTCCATCATTGACTAGAACAAGTGATTCTACATATATTCGTAACTAGAACAAATGATACTACATATATATGTAACTATTTTAAATACTTTTTTTTATGTGGCTCCTTCAAACCCACAAAGAGACACGCGTATTCAAAAGAAAAGTCCATTTGTTTTTTCTTTTTTGGTATAATATATAGTATATACCTATTTTAATTATTGATAATTTTTTTATCATGATGGAAAAATAATAATAATGTGAGACTCTAAATAAAACTATAACGTTCTTTTCATTAGAGTCCTTATATGATTTTTTTTGTAATTATTAATATTTTAAGTAGTTGATCAATTTAAAATCATGAAACTATACTTCTAGGAAGATATTTAATGGGCTCATAATTCCTCAAACAATTACAAAACTTAGTCTTCAATGACAAACATATTATGGTTGTTATGAAGATTGATGTTATACCAATTTGATATCCATCTTTCTACAAAATTCATTTATTAATTCATTTGACATTTGATATAAAGATGAACAATTTTATAAAATTAAAACAAAAGAGAATTACAAAATGATTATGTAAACAAACAAAACATAACTATATTTATTTATAAATTTTTATAGAACTCATTTGAACTAAACATATCTTTAGACGATAAAGACAAGAACACGACTATCTACCTAACACTAAAGCCAACCCGACTCACTTACGTAGGTCTATAACATTCGATCACTTTATCCCGAACTTGATTACAACCTCATGCGATCGAGTTCAGGAGCGGAAAAAGGAGCGCATAATGAATGGTCGATCTCTTCTGGATGTCGATCGTTGATTATCTCTAGTCGTTCCTCTATTCATTTCGGCTCATTTTTCTCCTATAATATTGTATCGTTCCGGTCTTTACTCAATTAATAAAATGAAAATTAAAATATGTACACAAAAGAGAGTGTGTAACAGCCAGGCCCTGATCTAGAGCTAGCCTTGGTTAAAATGCATTACATGTTTGGGCTGTGAGATGATCACTCATGGATTGAAGTTGGAATTCATTTTGATTTCTTGGACTTGGTCTCTTTCTTAAGAGTTAGGACTATAAAAAGATCAATGTTATTAAATAGTTTTAGAATAGTCATGTATCTATAAGTTATATGTATATAGAATATATATGGTTCGATATGAGTAGTTTACATTGGTTTATTTGATTAGTCCAAATTAAAAAAATTATAATTTTGGTTGAAGTGAGATTTTGATATAATAATCTAAATTTAACAAATTGACGTACGAACCAGATGATGTACTTAAAAGATTGTCCCTCATCGGCAATGGAGACATTTCTACGAATTCTTCAGACCATGTGAAAAAACTTTGAAAAAACTAATTTAACAGCCTACCGTCAGAACCTCCCACTTCAATACGAATTATAAGAAAGCAACTCTTAAGTATGATATAAGTCCAATGTAGAGATGATGATTAACTCTTACATTCTCATTCTTTGCTAATTGATGGGTCTTTTATTCCTTCTTTTAATATTACAACAAGGGACGAAAGTTTAATGATTCTATCAC
Organism: Mercurialis annua; assembly: GCF_937616625.2. Taxonomy (NCBI): domain Eukaryota; kingdom Viridiplantae; phylum Streptophyta; class Magnoliopsida; order Malpighiales; family Euphorbiaceae; genus Mercurialis; species Mercurialis annua. The sequence continues at coordinate 1,728,897 of NC_065577.1, forward strand.
TAGATTAAACATGTCCTTACCAATGAGTTCTATTTCAAATGGTTTCAAATGGTATAAGCGCTAAATGGTGATTCTGTTAGGTCAAAGATTCTCTTTTCACAAACACTTCTTTCTCTAATTATAGAAAAAAAAATACATTTTTTCATATGTTTTACTTAGTCTATATTTGATTTATGAATAAAATGCACATGGTAGAATAATAATTCCTAAAGAATAGAATAATTTTTCTTAAAAAACAAAATAGATATTTTTTAATTTTTAAAAGAAATAAATATTTAATAAAATTATTATCATATAAACTAAAACAAAAAATAACCGTTCTATATGAAAAAACTTTTATATTCCATACTTATTTTGTAAACCAAACATATTTTTGTCCCATTTGGCTATGAGAGAGGCATATATAAATATGCCTAATTCATGCTACACAAAATTATTCATTATACTTGTACAAACTTTTAGCTTGAAACTAATAATATACTTGAATCAAAATTGGGTGAGAACTCGAAAGAAATATGCTATCGAATCATTGTTTTCAGGTTAATTACTAAGAACTATTTAATCATTAGTGAAATTTGCAATTTAATCACTATAATTTTATTTTTTATAGTTTCATGCATAGTTTTTCATTTTTTTCGCAATTTCATACAACCAATCATCTCAAAGTGATGTGATAATCGCTATTGCGTACATTTGGTCTCCTCCAGTTAGCCACATCATCTTTAAATGACCAGACTGTATGAAGATAGTCATGTATGACATTGTAAAAACTAAAAAGACGTGACTAAATTGTAAATTTTATTAAAAGATAAGTATTCTTTTTAGTAATTAACTCTTATTTTATGATACACTATAAATGAATAAAGACATTATACATATAAGGATGATTTTACAATATATTTTATTGAAATAAAAATATTTGAAATCATTCACCACTTTTGAGAATGTGAGAAGATTGATCAATAATTTTGATTTTTTGTTACATTCCAGAAGGTTGAACATAATTTTTTTCTCATACATGTAAAAATAGTTTTTGAAAGTATTATAAATAGTGATGAAATTAAGAAATTAAAACAAAAATGGCTGATAACTTAAAAAAATGAAACGAGATAATAAAAAAGTAATGTCCAAAAAAATAAAAATAAATACAACTAATGATCCCATATTACCTCTTCTAGTTCCCCATTATAGAACATCAAGGAATGTACTAACAATTTACTTTTATTAATATGTATGAGTGGTCTTGACTGAATTCTTCACATTATAAAAAAGAGAGAATTGGAGAATTACCTAAATAAAAAAAGTATTAGCAATTACTTACTATAAAATTTGGACTTGACTTACATACCTATATGTGTCAGCCATTTATTTTTATACCATATCCTATTTGTTTTTATACCTAAAAATTACTCCACCTGTTTTTATCATAACAAATTTCTTCTTTCTCCTCAAAAATTTCATCTTGTCTTTTCTTTTATTTTTCAGATCTCAAATTTTCTCAAATTTCACTATTTTTTCTTCAATATTCTGTCAGATATTTTCGAATTAATGCTTCATTATTCAAATTCGTACATTATGATCAATAAAAACTGTGGATTCAGTGAAAAAAAAAAGGATATAGAATTGTTCAATCGAATTATTTTACAGTTTTAGTATGTTTAATTAGGTTTCAAAGATTTTCGAGATGTTTAAATAGTTTAAAACGTAATAAAAATTATATAACAGTTGCAAACTGTTTCATTCGCTTAAATTCAATTACGGTTTCAAATACAGTTTCAATTACGGTTTCAAACCGTTTACAAAGGTTTCAAACAGTCTAAAACAGTTTCTAAAAAACGCTTTTAAAGAATCTAAAAATAACAGTTTCAAAAAACAGTTTCGAACAGTATAAAACAGTTTCAAACCGTTTACAAAGGTCTCAAACTGTCTAAAACAGATTCTAAAAAATACTTTCCAATAGTTTATAAAATAACAGTTTCATATAGTATCAAACAGTTTCAAACCGTTTACATAAAAAAAATAACAGTTTCAAACCGTTTACAAAGGTTTCAAACAGTATAAAACAATTGCAAACCGTTTCCAAAGATCTCAAGCAGTCTAAAACAGTTTAAAAATAACAGTTTCAAACAGTATAAAACAGTTTCAAACAGTTTACAAAGGTTTCGAACAGTATAAAACAGTTTCGAGAAAACAGTTTCAAACGATTTCTAAAATTAATTTAAAACATTTGAAAACCAGATCAAAATATCATTAATGAAGAACATTACGATTTTTTCAAAAAAGTTGTAAAAAATTTCAAAAAAACGATGCTACAATAATTTAAAACAACATAAAAAGAAAAAAGTAGAAGAAGAAGAAGAAGAAGAAGAAGAAAAAGAAGAGAAAAAGAAGAAGAACTTTCTCATCTATCACCATCATATTATCTCTTAAACTCTTTTTTTATTCAAATTTCTTTGTCTTAGAGTTCATTTGTATAATGTGGAAAATAGAAAAAGCAGATTCGAAAAAAAACGAAGAAGAAAAAAATTGCAGATGAAAAAAGAAGAAGAAGAAGAAGAAGAAGAGAGAGAAAAAGAAGAAGAAGAAGAAGAGAGAGAAAAAAGGAAATGAGAAGGAAGAAAGAGAAAAAGGAGAGAGAAAAGAAAAAAACGAAAAAAAAGGGGAAAGAGGAAAGAGAAAAAGGAGAGAGAAAAAAAAAGGAAAAATGAGATATGCATGTGTTTAAAAGTAGGAGAGTAAAAATACAAATAAGTTATTTTGCTAATTGAGGTACAATTAAAAACAATAGAAAAATAGAGTAAAAAAGTAAATTTTTGAAATTGAGGTATTTAGAACAAATAAGTTAAAAAAAGGAGTGTTTTGTGCAAATTCCTCTATAAAAAAAGAGGGAAGTAATCAACTACTAAAACTCATAATTAAATAAGCATGATGCATGAGTTCAAATTAATATGAGCAAATATAATGTTTGAACTCCAAGTAAAATTGTTTTACTACCAATTTTTTTATTATTAAACAACTAATTAGGCAAGAAGTTCTGAAAAAACAAAAAAATTCCTTGGTCTCATTTAAAAAATTCACTTTTTTATTTTGAGATGTCTCATTTTAAAAGTTCTATTTTTATAGTAAATTGTTTTGAGACTCTGACGTCATATGTCATAATTCAAATTTCCGTCCTTCTTATTTAGAAATCAAACGATATGGTCTTTTATTTTTATTTCTGTCAACATTTTAGTCTTTGTGTTTATTTTTAGTGTTAGTTAATTGAGTCAAATGAATAAATTAAAAAAAATCAATTTAATCTTTAAATTATATTTTTAATGTCCAAATGAAATTCATATTATTATAAAATTTAATGAGTTAATGGTTTCAATTTAATTTTTAATATTATCCGTGTTTTAAATTTTTGAAAAAATGTTTTTTCTATTTTTAAAAAATAGATGAAGTAAAAAAAATAAAAAAAATAGCAATAAGAGAAGTAAAAGTTAAATTATTTAACTTTTACTTCTCTTATTTTTTTATTTTTTAAATTTATTTATTTAAATTTAAAGACAATTGAATTTTTTTTTAGTTAGTTTGTTGACTCGTTTGACTATCACTAAAAATTGATAAAGGAACTAAATTATTGACGGAAATAAAAATGAAAGATTATATCGCTTGATTTTGAAACATGAAGACAAAAGTTTGAATTGTGAATATATAGAGGGTCTATTAATAGTAATTTGTTATAATTGTTTTTCTTTACCATTCCTTTTTAATCATGTTAAAATAAATTTTAATTCTATATATTACTATTAATAAAAGTAAAATAAAAGAATATATTTTTATAATTTTTTTTAATTTTTATAATTAATAAAATAACCGGAGGAGTATAAATAAGAGCAAATTATTCTAAATTCTCTAATTATACTATAATTAACAGTTCAAAATCCTACTTAATCATCCCTCACTTTCAATTTCATTAATTATTAGACTCCTCTGTTTATTTTGAAACTTATTATCAAACAATTTGGTAACCGGCCACTTTCAGTTTCGTTTACAATTTGTTCCCTCATTTTTAATTTTGTTTACAATCTAGTATTTCACTTTTAAACAATTCCGTACCTCACTTTTAATTCCGTTAACAATTTGTTATCTAAATTAATAGAAGAGTTTAATAGTTAACGGATTTGAAAGTAAGAAACCATCAAGTAGGTTTTTTTAAAATAAAAAATATTAAACTATTAATTATGATATATGTGGAGGGTTTCATAGTAGTTTGTTCTATAAATTATGATAATATAAATTCTAATCCTTGCGAATATTAATTTTAATTTCTTCTCATTTTCCCATTATATTTGTTGTCTTGTCTCTGCAGGTTTAAATATGATAATGAATTGTATATGTGAAGTCATCGACAAGTCATTAATGGATATCTTGAATATCACAAACCCTAACAAAAATGGATTCTGCATGAGCTGTGCAACATATAAATACTACATTTACCAAGAGTCTGGTCTGCTATTTTCTCAAAATCATAACTCACTCAGATCGTTATATATTTAATCACTGACTCAGATCTTATGTTAATTAGCTTTTGAATAATACTCTATCAAGAATTTCATGTTACTTAATTGGACTTCACGTAAATAATTATAATCGTAAGAGTCAATGGCATACTCATAAAATTTAGTTGAGATAGCAAACTGAGAGATAAAAATTTACGGTCGAAGATTTATTTTTCATCTCAATCAGGAAAAAATTCAAATCAGATTCTTTTTTTAAAAAAATTATCGCATTTCTGATCAAATTTGACAAAGAAGGGAGTATGACTCTACCTATGAGTAACTCCGCAACTGGTAAGAATGCATTCTACATTTATATTTTTATTTATGTGGACGAATAACGAAGTAGAATATTTGTATTATTGTATAGAGCCAATATATTTAATGTTCATATAATTAAATTATAAATATATCTTAATAATTTTATGAGAATTTTTTTATGAGACGTAATTTTTTTTCTATTTCTATTTGATGAAGAGAGTATTGAAAATTCGACGATAATGTTTGTATCAAATTTTTAACCAGAGAATAATATTTGAAAACCATGGAAGCATTAATTGGTGATTAATATCATAAACCCTACACTGAATTGGCCACGTCATCATTATTTATCTGCATTAGTATTCAATCGTAAACATCTTAAAATTAAAAACCCTAATGAAAATCGACTCTACGTGAGCTGTACAAGATATGAAGATAACATTATTAACAAATAAACTCAGCAAAAACCCTAAAAGAACATAAATCAGTAAAACCTAACCCTAAACTTTATATAATTATATATATATATATATATATATATATATATATATATATATATATATATGTCTATATATATAGCCAATAAAAACAAAAACAAGAAGAAACAAAATAAAGTTTCCTCACATAAAAATCGGCGAAATTTGCGCTACTTTGCACGCGTAAAACAAAGCATTCATAGAAAATACAATAACGAAGCTTCATGTTTCATATTCATAATATTTCTGCAAGTAATTTTAATTTTTTTCCCACGCCGGCCATTGCACGATCTTGATTATTTGTGGTGCTACTCTTTAAATTAATAAGAACTTGAAATAATTTAATTGATTAAACCTTTTTAAATATATCAATTATGGTTAGTACAAAGAATAAAATCTTTGCTGCATTGCAACTGTGTTGGAAAAAAATAAACTGTTGTAATCCGATTCTGTTCCCTTATTTTGATTGATCATCATAGAAGCTGTATTAAATTAATTATTTTTTGTTCCAAATTCTTCGAATACGAACGCGAATGAGAATGAAGAATTATTATATATGTTTATTTGATACATTTTAAAATTAGGTTTTCTTGATTCTTGGCCGGCTGAACTGCCTGTAAATGGAGTTTTTAGGGAAGTTTTTCTGTTTTTTTCTTCGGTTTTTTTAGCTGGCAGCTGGTGTGTCCATTAAAACAACCTAAAATAGGGCACTTCATTATTTATAATTTATTTCTTGAATTTAAATATAATTAGGAGTCTCAAACGTGGATTAATTTATTATATAAGTCAAGCTGCAATTGTGTAATTTGATAATTTCATATTTATATTATATGATATATTTTTTTCTTAAGAGAAGAGGATGTTCCAGATGATCAAGCTACACATCATTCGATTATTGGTGGATAATAATCTTGCTACGTTGATTTTTTATTTTTATTTTTTTGGGATTATTTGTCGATTGATATGATTTAGTAATAAGAATTGCTGCAACTGGCATTTGAATTAATCTCTTCTATAATTTTGGAGGAAATATTGCTATATAAGTTATATTCTATTGAATCTAAAATGGGATATAACAAAAATACACTTCATTCTTCCTAAATTGATCAGTAGTTTAAATTATTAAGTTATAACTCGGTACATATGCATGACAGTATAAAATTTTAAGATCAATTTTTTTCACAAACACTAAAATTTCCCCTTTCCAAATTATAATAAGAAAGAAGATAAGAAATTTAAAATAAATAAACAATTATAATTTGTAAAAAAAAAAATCCTATAATTAATTTTACATATTTTTATTATAATTTGTAAGGGTATGTATCGTTAAAGAAATAGTTGAATGATTATTATTTGGAATAAAAAGATTTTAGAGGGCGTCTTTAAGGGAGGGACAAAGGGAGCATTGACGGAATCACTCATAGACGGATCATGCCCGTCCTGGTCGAAGATGCATGCTATCTGCTTTTTAAAAAAAAAATCGATTCAAAGCTTTACTTATGATTGTAATTTTCTTTTTTGCTGTTCGTCTTTCGACTAAATTTTCTGGTTACGACATTGAAAGAGAGTATAATTTTTAAATCAATAATAAAGGAAAGATACGTATATACTTCGTATATACTTCCATTAAAATAGAGAAAAAAGAATTAGTATATAGCTAAGGTCTTGGGGCATGACACGTTTGAATATGTTGTAGTTTAAAGCCATTTGTTTAAATTCATGGTTTGGTTTGGGAGTAGAATATTGGGCATGGGATGAATGTGCACGTAGCTTAAAAAAATGTTCAGTATCTCGAGATCGATCATTGAAAGTTGGGAAAAAATGTCATCATCTTCATCTACATTTAAAGCTTTAATTATTTAACTTGCTTTTTAATAATTTAATATTGCATTCGAATTGTTTTTAATGTTAAAAATGAAGATTACAACAAAAGGTGCATGGATGATGGAATCACATGTACTAGTTTCTTTTGATTTTAGGGTTAGCATTGGCTGAACACAGACTAATTTGTTGTTCATGTTTCTTTAAAAGAGATTTTAAGAGTAATTATGTGTTGTAATTGTACACATTATGTTATTCCAATTAAATAGAATCTCAACCAAATCTTGGAGGCATAATTCATAATTGCTCTAATATTGCCCCTAAAATCTAAAAATAGGCAAATAAGCCCCTAACGCCTTTACAATTGAGCAAATAAGCCCCTAACATGTTTAAAAAGGGAAAAATAAGCTCTTCTCCTGAATGGCATGTTAACAGTGTGTGCATGGTATGTAAATTTTATTGACATGGAGAACATGAAGCCTATATGGTATTTCTGAATTTACGAATTGCATCTTTTCAGCTCTCTTTATAATAAAAATATGATTTCAAAATTAAAAACCCTAAAATTCCAAATCCATACCAATCAAAAACCTAAATTTGAACAATTTTAATTTTACTTTCATGCGTAAATTAGGATTCTCAATTGATTTGGATATCTAAGAATGCCATGCATGATTTATGTTTTCTATGTCAGTTAAAATATCGTGCACACACGGTTAATACGCTGTTTAGAAGAAGGACTTATATGCCCCTTTTTAAAAAGTTAAGGGCTTATTTGCTCTTTTTTAAAGCGGTAGGGGCTTATCTGTCCCTTTTGAGACTTTAGGACATATTTTGCTCCTGACCCCAAGCATAAGGGGCACATTTCCCCCTTTTCCAATAGATATATTTGGCACGGTTTGCAAAAATAATTAGCTACAATTAAAATGCACTTAGTTACAATTAAAATGCACTTAGTTACAATTGACGAAATTAAAAAATGGAGTATAAATAAAAAAAGATGAAATCGTTAAATAAATTTGAATGATTAAGCCTATCAATAACATATTAAATATTCACGGTCATTATTTTTTTGATTTTGAAGTAAATATAAAAATGTATTTTTATGACGTGGTAATATCTGATCGCCAAATAAATTCAATTCAACCAAAAATTACTAAAAGAATTTTTCTTTACTAGTAATTTTGGAGTTCTGCCTATATTAAAATAATTTAAAGTTATATTAAAATGAAAAAAACATAAAAATGTAGAGACTCCAAAATTTTGATACCCCACAAAGTTAAATACACCTACAAATTTTACTAAAAATTAGAATATTTGATGAGAACATATATTTTTTGATGAATAGAGAATTTCTTTTTTAAAGAATCATCAATTCATTTCATTAAATTAAATTAGTATCTTTTTCTCATAAACTAAAATTAATATTTTAACCATAGTGGTCTTAGAAATGTATCTGCAAAACATGTACCATCTTAAAGAGAAATTATTAAGTAAATTCAATCTACCCACATCCTCCTAATTAAATATAATTGCACATTATCATAAGATTTCAGATCATTCATATTAGTAATGCCTTAACAATTCTACTCCTTTGAGTAAGACAATTTTCTTTTTATGAATAAGACAAAACTAATAATTTCTCTTTTAAAACAAATTAATTGTATCCTTCTGAAAAATATCACTAATTTATCTTATCCCCCAAGAATTTCTCTAATTTGTTTTCTGATTAACTAACTCTCCTTGTGCATTATGCAACTCATTAATTATTGACAAGTAATTCCTTTCAATAATACATGAATTTCTTATTTAAAAAAGACCCAAGTTGTAAATTTGAATTCATGGATAAGGTAGCTAATGAATAATTTTTTCTTTCACATTTGCCACGTACCATTGTAAAACATAAAATCTGAAAAGTTGATGATTAAGGCAGTTGGATCCAACTACAACAGGAGGTATAGAGCCCTATCTAGAATTTGTATTTTGTTATCTGGAATTTAAATTTGGGTTTTACATTACGAGTGTTTATCTCATGTAATAACTGTGTCACGTCACATTTACAATAAATTAATGAGCATTTGTAATAGGAAATCTTTTAATTATTATTCATTTTCTTAATCATTAAATTTTCACATGGCTAATACGCTGTTGATTTATTGCACAAATGGCATGATATAACAGTGGTGGTGTTGTATATTTTTTCTTACATGTGTTTATCTTTTAAAAGAAAATTCTAAGTTAGGTTAAATTTTTCGGGTTTTTTTTAGAAATACCCACAAAATAGCAAAATAATCTCAAAACTACGGGTTGAACAAAATTATTGTAAAAATACGGTTTGATTTTAAAAAATTGAAAAATATGGTTTTTATTTGTAAAAATACAATTTTAAAAAAAATCTTAATTTAAATTTACTAACGGTTTACTACTGGTGTACTAAAAGATAAGTTTACTATTAGTTTATTATCGGTTTGCTTAAAACATAGATTTACTATTAGTTTATTTTTTAAACTATAAAGGTTAAAGTCAATTATGACTTAGTTTACTATCAATTTTCTATCATTACTATAAAAACATGTAAAAAAATTAGTTTCAACTTATTTATTTTTATGTTACTAAAAAGAATTACTACTAATTTACTGTTTGTTTACTTTTAATTTACTAAAACAACAAGTTTTACAATTAATTTATTATCAAATTTATAAAAGTTAAGTAAATTATTTTGCTTAATTTACCACATGTTAACCATAAATTTACTTCGACATAATTAATTATTATTGCGGCTTGTTTGTTTTTTTCATTTATGTTGGGAACTTTGAAAAACTAGGAATTATAGAGTGTTCAACGACGTTTATTTTTCTCTGGAGTCTTTAGTTTATTCGGCCATTTATAGATCAGTTTTGTTCTACGCTTCTTTTCACCCTCATTTTTTTTATTCCGGAAATGATGTGTTTAGATGCATTGATTGCTTTGTAAAGACTGTTTGATTGGTCTTTTTTCGAATCTTTTGCACTCCACTTCTTGTTGATGTGCTTTGTAATACTAACATTTATCCAAAATAAAAATTAATAGAATTACTATCTACCACGTCTATATATATTTTCAAAATCTGTGAATATGAATTAACAAATCAGTTAGAACCTTTATCAAACACCTTATACTTATTATCTTGGACGTCAAAATATTAAAGGCGTGAAAATACCAAAACTCATATTTGTCCGCAATTAGAAAGAAACAATGAGCCATTAACCCCGCTAAAATAAGAAATAATTAAACATTAATTATACAACTCAAGAAATAGGAGAAAAGCAGGCACTACTGTCTTCGTCGGCGGCGGCGTTGTCTTCGTCATCTTCATCGACATCGTCTCATCTGCCTCATTTTTGTCAGTCAATAATATAACTCAAAAAAATAAGATAAACATGGATCACCGTGTTATTGAAAGAAACAACCGTAAAAAAGAAAAGTGGAGTACTAGTCAACTTAAACCGTGATCAAGGAAGGATTGCAGCCACACTGTAAAACTAAGACTATTTAGGCGTTTTATCGTACCTCGCCTAATTTTTCTCTAATTATTTTTACATTTCCGAGTTACTAAACTATAGCGTTTTTGAACTTAAACTCTATTTTAATTTTTTATTTAAGTAACTAAATATTTATTTTTCTAACAACAAGAGACGACTAAATAATTTAAGCTTATCTCTATTTAAGTGGATAATAAAATCAAAAAAAAATCCACATTTTAAATTCTAAATTGTTAGGTGCATTTATGCTTATATGAACGACGAAAATAGAAAATTTGCCACATTCTAAGTTTTAAATGATTTTCAACTATATAACAGCGGAATAAAATTTTCTTTTCTTCAGTCCAAGTTAAGGATATATAACTGTGTAATTCATTTTTTACCTCCCGGTATTCGGATTCAATCTCCATTTAACTCTGGTTTCACTATAAATTATTAAGTATTAAATGTGATTGAAAATTTCACATTTTAAAAATACAAATAATAAAATATGAAACATATAAATAGAATGGACTATTGTTTTAAGATTTTGGATTCGATACAGTATCCGACTCACAGTTATGTGGCTCCTATTCTGAATCTCGTGAATGTATTCTTTTATATATTGCGCTTTTTATGGACCAATATAAATCTCAACGGCAGCCCAATTAAGATTAGGGGTGTAAACGAACCGAGCCGTTCGCGAGCAGCTCGGTGTTCGGCTCGATAAGAGCTCGGTTCATGTTCGTTCGTATTTTAAATGAACCGAGCTCGAGCTTGATTTTATGTTCGTTAATATAAACGAGCCGAACATGAACATAGTGGTGTTCGGCTCGTTTGCGTTCACGAACAGCTCGAATAAGAGTTCGTGAACGAGCTCGATTAAGAGTTCGTGAACAAGTTCATGAACGAGCTCGTATATAGTTCACGAACAAGCTCGTTTAGAATCTCGATTAGGTGTTCGCGAACTAATTCATATTTATATTAATTTATATAATTATGTTTCTAATTTAGTTATCTCATATTCGTGAACGAGCTCGATTATATTGTTTTTAATTTATTCAGCTCATATTCGTGTTTGTTCGTTTAACAGCTCGTGTTCGTTTGTTTATCCGCTAAACGAGTGGGCTCGCGAACGAGCTCGTTTCGTACTTATCGAGCTCGCTCGCGAGCTCGTTCGTGAACGAGCTCGTTTAGTACTTATCGAACTTGTTCGTGAGCTCGTTCGCGAACTTGTTCGTTTAGCGGCTAAACGAACGAACACGAGCTGAACACGAGCCGAACATGAACACTATAAAATCTAAATGAACCGAACATGAACACTCCGTTCAAAGCTCGACTGAACATGAACCGAACATGAACACCTTGTTTGTTAAACGAGCCGAACATGAACACTCCAAAGCTCGGCTCGGCTCGGTTCATTTACACCCCTAATTAAGATCCTACCAAAGCCGACCGATGAACGGTTCCGCCCCTGACTGAAAACTAAGATTTTTTATTATGTAAATGAAATTTTTTAATATTCGTTATTATATATAAACACTAAATATCGCAATTTTTTTTAACAAATTCTGAACTCTTGGTAGGTGAAAGGAGACAAAAAAATCTAGTAAAACGATACATTGTCTAATAACTAACAAAAAAACCAGCCAATATTTTTAAGAATGTCAAGCCAAAACCAATCTTTCCCACGATACAAATCCATATCAACCGTCCAATATTCTGATCTTTTGATGTCATCATCTTCATCTTCTTCATTCTTTCTTGTGTTTACTATTATCATATAAAAAAGAAAAAAATCATTCATGTCCCTAGTATTTGATTCGAAGACCAAGTAAACTTTCAACGTCCGAAAATGTTCAAATATTGCCCTAACGTTTTAAAAAATGAATAACCAGACCCCTCAATCTTGACAATCAGGCTCCTAACGTCTTATTTATGAGTCAAAATCAGGGCATAATTGTTCACTTTTTAAGATATTAGGGACATATTTGAAATATTTCCGGACATTAGAGGCTCGCTTGATCTTTTAGACAAATTTTAGGGACGTAAATGACCCTTTTTTCTATAAGAAAATATTCAACTCACCCACGTCTCTCCATTGCCAGGTGTCATTCTTTTTTCCTTCACCAAATCTCACTCTCAAATAGTATGAGATAATTGACTAATTATAATAAGTTTTTGTTTTTTTCCTTAATCTTAACTAAAACATACATAATTATAATATAATCTTAATTTCATTTTCATCATCTATGTCTTTTAGTTATGTCATAAGGTGTTTTAGTGTCTCTTAGTTTATATTTTATTTCCATAATAATTGATTTGAACTCAAAATTTGTATATGATTAATGAGTTGTACTTGGCCCCATTAATTATGTTAAGACCTTTTCGTGTGCTAATAATTGCCAATAATGAATTTAGATATTGTTACACCAAGATTAGTCAATGCTTTCACGACATTCTTTTCGATCGTTGTTGTTTATAAATACTTCTCATTTTTCTGTTTTTCATTTCAATCGAATTCGACATTTTTCGAGCTTCTTCTAACTATAATATAATATATACTAAGCTTTAGAAAAAATTAATGGAGCCAATTGGAGCAAGTTTGGAAGGTGAATGGAGTTCTCTAAGCGGAATGTACACTAACGATGAGGCGGATTTCATGGCGCAATTGCTCGGAAATTGCCTCGATTCGAGTTCGAGTTTCGGAGTTTCGTCATCTTGTAATAATTTTTGGTCTACTAATAACGATAACAATAATAATAATAATACTAATGTGTATAATTTTTCACAAGGAAGTAGTAGTTGTAGTGGTGGGAGCAATTTTCTTTTTTCTGCTTCATCAAGTCATCAAGATTTAATGTCGATGGATTTATACTTGGGAGATGTGAATAACACGGCGTCGTATCTCATCGGAGGCGAAGATTGCTCGAATCAAGAAACGAGTAATGGTAATAATGGCGGTGTTGAAGAATTATCCGGCTTGCCGGATAATAACTTGCAACTCAAGAAAGAAGATGACATTGCAGTAGCAGAATTGCCTTTAATGGAAGATAAAAGTGGCAGTCAGATTTTGAAGAAGCGATCACGCAATGCAGTTGATGTAAGTCTTGAAATTTAACTTTTATGTTTCAATAGAATGTGTCGTAATTGATTGCGACGCCAGTGGCAGTGTCAAAATTTTTACTTAAAACGCCGAAATTTTCTTGCTCAAACGACATGTAGTTTAATTCTTTTTCGATCTTTTGAGCTAAAAGGATGTTAAATTTTATTGAAAAGCCCCATTTTAAATATATTTTTAAAAAAGGTACAAGCACTAAAATGTATTTAATTTTTTTTTCTTTTCTTATTTATGATTTTCAGATAAGTACATTTCAATTATAACCGACTATTCTATTTTTTCAAACAAAAGTCAAAATGGAGTAATAGAACTGATCTAATTCTATTTTTTATTCTCACAGAAGAACAAGAGAAATGTTAGGCCAAGAAAGAATCAGAAACTTGTTTCAAGCAGTAGCAACATTGATGAAGAAACCAATGGCGGTCATAACGGTCCGGCTTCGAGCAGTTGCTGCTCGGAGGACGACTCGAATGCGTCTCAGGAACTAGGTGCTAGTTCAAGTTTGAGCTCTAAAGGGACCTTAGCTCTTAACTCCAATGGCAAAACAAGAGCTAGCCGCGGCGCGGCCACTGATCCTCAGAGCATATATGCAAGGGTAATTTATATTTTCAAACCTAATATGTTTTCAATTAAAATATACTTATCGAAATAACATTAAGATTTTATATTTTGTACCGTAAACAAAAAAAATTGAAAAAAATTATTTTTTTTGAGTGATTAGGCGTTCTATTTTTCCATGACTTAAGAATCAATGGAATATTTGGGAATTGATGAATTTGATTTTTATGTTATTGCAGAAAAGAAGAGAAAGAATTAATGAGAGGCTTAAGGTTTTGCAGAACCTTGTTCCTAATGGTACAAAGGTAAGCACTTCATATTGTATTTTTAATGAGCTAAAACTTTGAGTGGTACTAAAATATTGTCCTATGAGTAAAAATTAATTTTTATATATCACTTTGAAACAAATTGAAGTTTTTGTACCAAATTGGTACGTAAGACAAAAGTTTGGTACCACTCGCAAATTTAACCTATTTAATAAAGATATATGCATGTATATTTGTATGGATTTTTAATTTGAAGTAAAATTGACCAGATTGATAATTAAAATGACAGGTCGATATTAGCACAATGCTTGAAGAAGCAGTCGCATATGTGAAGTTCTTGCAGCTCCAAATTAAGGTAACAAAATAATCTAATTGAAATTAATTTAAAACAATTATATAAATTTTAATAAATATCTAAATTTTTTATTTCTTAATTTGATTTTTGTAGCTTCTAAGCTCTGATGATCTATGGATGTATGCACCAATTGCTTACAATGGAATGGACATTGGACTCGATCTCAAGCTCAATTCACTAACACGATGATGATTAAAATTTGGAGAAAAGGAAGATTTGGTGCTTCAAATTTCTGTCAATAATATATAATTTTAAGTTATAGATAACAGTAAAATAAAGTCATTGAGATTTCGTATAACGGTGGCTTATTGTGTATAGGTTTAGAAACCCTCTTAAGGAAAAATGCAAGAGGAGGCAAATTTATTAATTAAATCATTTATGTTATTAGTTGAAATTATTTGAGGAGAGATGGCTATTGTGTAAAACTTTATTCTTTCTGAGGATAATTGTAATTCGGTTATAATAGAAGAATTTTAACGAAATTATTATCTGCTTTGAGCTTTGGCATGGTAAATTTATAAGGCTGATAAATTTCTGATAAGATTTCAGTATGGTATATCAAAAAGTTATCGATCTTATAATATGTCAGAGAGTGGTCTGCTTGGTATTTTATTTATATAGATGAAAGTTTATCACCGTTGTAGTGGATATAAAAATATCGGCTACGTTTTATGTTGTTTACGGTCCGTTAAGCCTCCAACATACTGAAGATAATTTTTTGATCTTATTGATGAATATCGAGCTTAATTTCAAGGCTCTAATCAACCTAATAGTGGATACCACAGCCTAAGGATTCAGCCTGGTAACTCTTAAGATCATAGAAATCACTCAAACCCAATTTAAGATACAGTCGAGATTCTCGCAATATAAACACTATGTCGAAAAGGCGCGTATGAGAAAATTAAGTGGCTTTTGGCTTGCGAGAATCCGCATTGTGTTCTTTTGATTTGACTTTATACTTCCTTTTTCAGAGTCATAGCATCAAGTGGTGTAAATTTTTTAAGTAGTGGTGTGTTTTGCCAGTTTTTGTGGCGTTTAATACGAATTAATAAAAAAGGCGCATATGAATCAAGAACTCTTTCCAATATTCTCTTAAGAAGGCTTATTTCTAAAGGACTCAACCAACAGCATCATCTTACTATCAGTAAGAAATAGAATCATCATACAACTATATTTTCTACCTCTATATAAGAAGAGGAGGTATTACATATTCATTTATTTAAACATTCAATATATGCAAGATGTTCACATATATCATGTGTTAGATTCCATCTTAAAACCAATTGGTATTAAGTGTAGGTGCCCAACTAATATATAAACACAAGTCCATTCACACACACAACCAATGTGGGATTCCCACTTCAACATCATGATCGTCCCAATTTTGTTTATTATTTTTTTGGTTCCGTCGAATACACTCACGACTTGTTTGGAGTTGATGTGTCATGTGTCTTGATATTATGCGTGTATATGTACAAAATTTAGGGCATCACGCCACTTTAGTTTCAACGAGTCGTGGGTTTATTTACTAAAGAATGATGTACCAAATCAATAAAATATAAAAATCTATTTGATAAAAATACTAAAGTTGTTGGTAAATGAATTCCTTTTGCCTTACAATTTATCAATCTAAGCTATAATCTTATTTTAAAACTTCCTTTATCATTATATTGTTCATCGAACCACCACAGCCCATCACTTAATACTAGAATATGCATATTTAATACCTAAGAATGAAAAAAAAAAAACAAAAAATCCGTTCAATACGAATTAATTGAAAAATTTCAAATAAACCTAAAATAATCAACCAAACCTAACTGATTGCTACAGTTCAATTGGATCTAAAATATTTAGATCTTTATAAATTCACTCAAATTTGATTTTAATAAAACTAAAATTTTAATTTCGACTGATTCAAACCGACAAAAAACCTGCACGTGCAGATTTAAAGCAGCAGCATGGGGAAGCATATCAATTTATGTAACAAAGACATGCCAATGCACTCAAGAATCATTTAGAAACTTGGTAATGGGTTGATGCCTAATGCAATTAGTTTGATCATCCTCAAGAAAGTTATCACTCCTTAAATTGACATTTGAAAAAAAAAATAGATGTCATCACAGCCGGATCGATGAATTGCAGAATCACCACTAAATCGAGGGGCTAAATTTAAGGGAACGGGCGGAAAATTACAAAACGTTACAACCAAATCCCTTTTAATCCGCCTCGAATTCAATCCTACTTCAACTGTAAGAACATGTCGCTATTTGTGTAAACATGGCAATTTCTACTCTAACATGTCTTTATTGTCCATTTACATTACAGACATAAAACCGACGCATCAAACCCTGACTTGATGATAAACGGTATGGTATGAATCACAACATCCTTGCAATACTTGAAAGATCGATAATCGTCATTTTCATGCACGTTCATCATTGACATGATTTGGAATTTCTGATTGACTATCCAGTGGCATGTACTGCGCCATGATAGCTCTGATCTCCGAATCCATGTAAGACTGTAAGAACAACAACCAACCAAAATGTCAACCTGAGTCAGTAACCGTAAACTTGTAACAATACAACTTTTGATGTACACATCAAAATTTTCAATCAGTGCATAACAATCTACTGCTAGTACAGATAATGAGATAAATACTCTACTCTGATTTAAGAGCACCAACACTTTAGTCTTGAGTAGAATAAGGGTTAAATATTTTCGCGGTTACCGAACTATAACTACTTTTACAAGTTGCCGAATAATGAAACATTATAAAACGATTACCAAACTATAGTTTTTTTATAAAACGGTTACCGAAATATAAAAAGTTACAAAATGATTACCAAACAATAGTCTTTCTTGAAAACATTTACCGGTTTGCTGTCTGACTGTACAACTTTGCCCCGTGCACATCAGCAAGCCGGTGTACACAGCAGCAAGGCGGTAACCGTTTTGAAAAAAGTTATAGTTCAATAACTGTTTTGTACCTTTTCTATGATTCAGTAACCGTTCTGTAAAAAGACTATAATTCGGTAACCGTTTTGCAACTTTTTAAAATCCGGCAACCATTTCGTAGAAAAACAATAGTTCCGTAACCACAAAAATATTTAACCCAGTAGAGTAACCATATGCAACTCGATCAGCAGGCAAGTTCTAATCTAACAATGAAAAGATTGCAAGTTTTTTTTTCATTTTTTTCGAAAATTTCTTACAGGTTTGCAACAGTCTATATCATTTATGATGAAAAATGAGGGAGGGAAAACAATAAAGAGAATGAATATAAGATACGGTAAGATGTAATGGAAATTTTCTCGGCTTACCCTCAATCTATACTTGTAAATCAGATATCCTCCACCAGAAGCCATTCCCAAGCCGATCAAAATGACCCAAAAAGCCGCCCATGCTGATCTCACTTCAGTGCTTCTCTTACCTGCTAATTGAAATGTGTAAATCAAAACAAGCAATAGTATTTACTGTTTTTACAGAGACTAGTTATGTATTATGGTATCTAAACGCACTTATGCAGGTATCGTGGTCTCTGATATATAGAAGATCTCCGCTGCAAGAGCAATCATAGCTGCCCCACGTATTTTTGCAGCTACATTCTGGGCACTGACAGGCTTTCTTATCTTTGCATTCATCAATATCTGTAAGGATAGTGAAAGAGAAATTATCAATCTGGATTACTAACAAGCTAACAGAAGCGCTGAAGCCAAAAAAATGTCAAAATGGAGAACAGTGAACAATTTTTTTTTTTTTTTGCAAAACTAGGTGATAAATATAGAGTTTTAGAGTTTCTGAAACATTTTTAGAAATGGAAATAAAACACTGAAACATAGGACTCAATAAGTTTATGTCCAATATAGTTGACAAGCTTACAATTTGTATTTAGCAATCATACTTGAACCGCAATTAAAGTGTAAAAGCAAATGTTTTTGATCAACACCTCCCGACAACTGAGTAAATTGTCGCGGAACAAATAAAGCAGGTAGTTTGAAGTCCAAGCTAAAGAATAAGACCATAAAACTTGTCATTCCGCATTTTTTCTTACGTTCTATTATCTTAAACAAGGCTCTAAACCCATTTTGAGGTCCCTAAACTATACAATTTTGGTTCATCAGGTCCCTCAACTTCTATTTGGCTTCCTCAGATCCCTAAACTTTTGTTTTTTGGTTCATTAGGTCTTTATGGGAGATCCATTTAAGGACTTAATGAAGTAAAAAAACAAAAGTTTAAGGACCTAAGGAACCAAAAAACGAAATTTTAGGGATCTGATGAAGCCAAATAAAAGTTGAGGGACCTGATGAACCAAAAAAATGAAAGTTTAGGGACTTGAGGAAGCAAATAAACGTTGAGGAACCTAATGAACAAAAAACGTATAGTTCAGGGACCTTAAAATAGGTTTAGCCCTTAAAGAGCAATGTTTCTATTGCTTATCATGACAGAAGCAATAGAACAACAAACTATGAAATAAGAACTTCTCTTACCTTCACAAGTGTTCACACCGTCACCTTTAAAACCTTGAGGACACTGACATTTACCATTATTAGCATCCTGCAAATCAAAACAGCAAGAACATGAAGCTGGTTTCTTTTTCAGGAGGATAACAAATTAGATAGCATGGAAGTCCACTGACCGAACAAGCAGAGAAAGCATGACCGTTTCGAGATTCATGCCAACAGCCTCCATTATTTATCTTGCACTTCCCAGGTCCACTAACTGCAAAATATTTGATTCGGTGATTACCACATAAATATACGCTGTCCAGATACAAACTTTTCTAGAGATGCCATGCACATAAAGCACTGTAAAAAGAAATAATCCACCTCCCATAGTTGAAATAAAAGTTCTTTTAGAAGTTTTCGAGTAACAATGAAGTGAAAGGCAAAAGTAGAAATAAAGTGGTTAGATGCAAACTAAACCTAAGCGCAGTTTCTCATTGACAAAAGTGCCTCTGAGTTGAAAACTATTCCAATAAGTCTCTCAATTGCACATATATCTATCACTACCAATAACTAGACCGGAAAATAAAAACTAAATTTTGGAACCAGGTTGACTTTTATTTAAAGAGCCAGGTCCCTACACCTATCTGTCAAAACTCAATATAGAGTATAATGCATGATCTATACAAACTTGGGCAACATGGAACAGCCTCTGCCTTTCTTTTCCTTCATGTTTTATTAACATCATGCATTTTTATTTATTTATTTTGAAATAAGCATCACATAATATTATTAGAACTAACAGCAAAGAAGTTCTCAACGACTTAGCAATATAAAAGCATTAAAATCACCTTCACAGTGGCTGTAACCATCTCCTTTGAACTGAACACCATCAACAAGGGGACATTCACATACCCTCCCGCGAAAAGTATCCTGAGCATATAAAACTATCATCAGCTGAGAAACATTGACGAATACACACTACAGCAACCACATATGTATGAGAAATAGATGGCGTGTGAGAAGCAAGTTAAACCTTGCAAGCTGTAATGTTGGCTGCTTTATCTTGCCAGCAACCCCCGTTATTGTCCAAGCACTCATTAGTTTCAACATCTGTCACAAATTAGATTTCCGAATCAAAAACTGAAGACAAAATAACACGCAAACAACACTTGCAACTAACAAACATTAGTTGAAAGATGGTATGCTTGGTAATCTACATATGGTCCTGGCCTCTTCCATCTTGGCATCAAAGAAACGCCTTAGCGTGACTAACTAATTTCCACAAAATAGCACGAGAAAGAACTTACCGCCACTCAAACAAACAGCTGGTTCAGTTGTTTCCTCAAAACCAGCACATATGGCCTTCAATACAGCGCCTTTCTCCAACTTACCTGCAAACACATGCGTTTGGTGACTAAACCATTATTATTTTTTCGGAGCAAAAAGATTTTCATTCAAAAATCAGAGGATTAAGAAAGAAACCTCGGTATTGTCTACTATTGACAACAAGAGTAGGCAGTATGGTGACATCACCTCTTGATCCCTTGCCAACCTGCAAGAAGGTCTTTGTCAAGCCACTATGCATGGATGAACTACTATGGGAAATTTCAAACTTTACGAGAGGCAACAAGTGCTCTAACAGATTAGACAATACAAAAAGTAAATGCTCCAGAATATGAACAACACACATACCTGGGCATCTTGCTCTTCTTTTAAAACAGCATTCTCAGAATCAGCATTTGGGTCTCCCATACATTTCTCAACCTTTTTTATATCAAGACCTGCACAAATGTAACATCGGCCATATCATATCATTACTCTGGTTTTCCAAGTTTGAACCAAAATCTATATTGAGACTTGAGAGATGCCATGATATATTATATACCTAGGGTTTTGATAACATTATCAGCACATTCTTTGTTGTACTTTTTTTCCTTCATGGGGCATCTGATTTGGAAATCCGTTACATAGTCCCACCAAGCCCAAGTCTTTTTGCTTTCATTCGCAACTTTAAAGACACACAATTGCCTTAGGTTTTCAAGAACAACATCTTTCCCTTCATAGCCAGTACTGAAATCCTGCTCAGGATCAGGAGCACAATATCTTCCATGATTTATGCACTGTGACTTGCACTGCCTGCTCAAGGTAAATGCCTGAGGGCAGTACCAAGTTATATAATGGGGTGTAAACTGAGTGTAACCACCCTTCTCGAGTATTTGTGCTGGACCCCTGAAATCTTTCACGAATTCCATCAGCATATCACATTTCACCCCACATTCATCATTGCTGTTGGTCCATAATTCATACTCCACACGATCATCGGGGTGTGGAACAGCTTCTCTCCAATCAAGATTAACATTAACCATATCTCCGTTGCTTATAGATTTCTTTAACATTTCGCTAAAGCTCTTCTCAATCAATGCAGAAGGTATTGTTATGTTCTCAATATACTTAGCCGATGAACCGTCCTCTTCAGGAGTGTCCATTGTGATCAATGGTTCCTCAATGTCATCGGAAACAAGCACTGCAGAAGCCCCACCCTTCTGGGCATTCCAAACCTTCAAAGCAAAGAAGCAGTCTGAAAAGCACCAATAATAACTAATTAATACAGCTATAATAAAAGTTGAATACATAAATAAAAAAAAACTTCAACAGTCGATTTATGAAAACAGAATCAGATTGAAACATTTTTTTCTCAAAAGTATTTGTGCGGTCCAGATTTTATTTTAAATCACTATAAAATAATTATATGCAGATAGCAATCGACTTTTACTCAGTCACTCATTTGTGCAAAAGAAAAGCCGACACATCCCCGATTAGCTAAAGCAAACTAATTCCACCAGAAACACTTAAAATGTAAAACCATCCTTCCCAAAGTGACCAAAAAGGAGCTATAAATTACTACTCATAGCTCAATTCGCTCAGCCTATTATGTGGATACCAAAAACCAATTTCTCAATTAACAATCTAAAGGTAAAATAGACAAGTCAACTCAAATGAAGCTAAGCGTACTTCAGCAGCAATCTCAAAGCAAATGGGACCAAACACAAACATAGAAAGCGAAAAACCCCACAACTCAAAAGACAAAACCCACAGGAGATTAACTCTAAAGAAAAAAAAATACAGAAATGCACTTCAAAACCTAACAAAGAAAAAGATACTACAACCCTACTGAACGTAAACAAATAGTTACTTCACAAATCAATGAAAAAAATTGCTCAAAACATCACAAAAACAATCAAATTCGACAAAAATCTAATCTAAACTCACTAAAAATCACTAAAATGAACTCAACCACAAAAGTCTCCGTTCAAATTAACCCAAGAACACATCACAAAACCTATAAAAACAAACCAAAACAACACACAGTCATACACAACAAAACCTCACTACAGAAACCAATTAAACTAGCTTAAAACATCTCAAATTCCACAATAATCTAACCTGAACTCACTCCAAAGTACTAAAATGAGCTCATACACAAAAGTTACAATTAAAACTACCTCAAGAACACATCACAAAACCTATCAAAAACAAAACAAAACAACATAACATCACTACAAAAACCAATTAAATCACCTTAAAAAACACAAAAAACATCTCAAATTCAAACCAAACATCATCATCAACATATCAAAACCAATTAAAACCAACTAAAAAGGGCACAAAATCAGTTACCTCCACGATCCAACAAAACAAAAGTGGGCAAAGCACCAGGGCTAGACTTAAAAGAAATCCCAAACTCATCAAACTCCTTACACCCCTTCTTATTATCTTTAGGATAAGTAACTGCACCAGCCATACTACCACCATACTGAGGTATCCCAAAATTCCCAATTGCAGTATCATAAGTACCCTTTATTTTATCAGGAGACGTGACCCTCAAGCTATTCTTTTCCACCACAAACCTTCCCATTACACTAGTTGAAAACATCATCAAACACATCAAAGAAAACCCTAATTTAACATCAAGAACTGAACTTTTTCTCCTACTTAGCTCCATTTCCACCATTTTTAGCTGAAAAACAGTTAAATTCTTCTGGGTTTTTCTTCAAAACATCAATTTATTCATCTAGATAAGGAAAAATCGTGTCTTTGAAGCATAATTGGAAAATCCAAAAAATTGAAAAAATTAAATTTTTTGTGGGTATGATGAATCAAAGAAAATTAGGATTTGGGTAGTTGTTTAATTGATGTTTTTTTGTAAATTGGAAGATTTAATTTTGCGGGTGAAATGTATAAACAATTGAGATTTATATGATATGTTTTTTTTTTGTTTCTTCTTTTTAGTGGCAATTTTTTTATTAGTGAGGACAAAAAATTGTTAATTAAGTAATTAGATGGATGACGGATTGTACTTTTTTTTTTTTGAGTAATAGAGATTGCATTAAGAAAAGACTAAGCTGAAATCAGCCATCACAATATGAAAATTAGGATTTGGGTAGTTGTTTAATTGATCTTTAGATAGCGCGTGTTAGTATAAATTATTTGTTCTGTCAGATTAACGGGTTTAATTTTTAAATTTTTGAATTTTATAAACTGTTTTAGATTCAATTTAATAAAATTTATTAAATAAACAATAGATTCTCTTAAAAAAAATAAACAATGAATTATAATTCTACTAAAATAAGTGCTAGACATAATTCTATTAGGTTGTAAGTTTTATTTTTCGTACAAGTATTTCTCTTTTTTCAATTATCAAAAAAATTGATGAATTAGAAAAAAAAAGGATAATTAACATAACATCAACGTCTATAAATCCATGTGATAAGTATTTTATATGAACATAATCCGTGTGATAATCTTTGATAATATAAACTATTAGGAAAGTTAATTATCTAAATTAACTATGTAAGATGATGTGATTGAAAATTGGACATTTTATATTGAAAAATTGTGAATGAGATTTTTGTGAGCCGTTTGATTAGGGTAAAGATTCGATCTCAATGGTTGAGAAGCTGTATACTTGTAAATTCGACGTATTAAATGAGAATTCTGACATTTCATTTGAGCAATTATTTAAAGCTCATTATCTGGCATGTACATTTAATGTACTAGAGTGGCAAAATTGTAAATATTCAGTACTAGTAATTTGGTTGTTGTGTTGTGTGCCTAAATATTCAGTACTAGTAATTCGGATAATTGACCTTGAAGTTTATTGAATTTTTGAGTTTTTCTATTTCGGTTATAAATTTTTTTTATATCATTAAATTTCAATTATTTTTTTTTGATATTTTCCAGCTAAAAATACTTAGGTGTCAGCCGGAATTAATTTTTTTTACATGAAAATTTGCCATATATGCATTATTTGACCTAAAAATTCATTTTAAAGTAAAATTATGTATATGTAATCAATTTTCAAAGTAAAATTAGCAAAATTCGGTTGCTACATGTCAATTTTCGGCTGTCATCTAAGCATTTTTTACTGGAAATATTAAAATGAAAAAAAATGAAAATTTAATTATCAAAAAAAATAGTTTAATAACTGAAACAAAAAAACTGAAAAATTTAGTGATGGTCATAATTAATTATCCAGACTATTTGGTTTCCACCAAATTAATCAACGCTAGGAGATTAAGAGTGGGTTTGCACTTTGCACTAATTATTTTCA
Source organism: Mercurialis annua (assembly GCF_937616625.2). Classification (NCBI taxonomy): domain Eukaryota; kingdom Viridiplantae; phylum Streptophyta; class Magnoliopsida; order Malpighiales; family Euphorbiaceae; genus Mercurialis; species Mercurialis annua. The sequence continues at coordinate 1,753,855 of NC_065577.1, forward strand.
TGAGGTCATTACTTTTATAAAATTTAGACGATGCACTGCTAAAATAGAATAATAATGTTATAATTTAGTATTGAATCTAAAAAATATATGATGTTAGATTCAGTGTTAAATTTACTATATATTATGTCATATGATAAATTTAAAATCAATTATAGCATATGTTAAATTTTAATGTCCAATTAAAAATTATTATTAAGTATAATTTTTTTATTAACGAACTATAACTTAAATGGTATAAGCGCTCAGCGGAAAACTGCTAAAGTCGTAGGTTCAATTCCTGCCATAATCGTTCTCCTCCTAATAATAAAAAAAATACAATTCTTTTATTGTTACTTTATTTTTGCATAATTGTTTATGTTTGGTTCGTTATATAAACGAAGTGTTCATATTCCGTTAATTTAAAATTTATAGTGCTAATATTGGTTTACAAAAATACGGTACCAACTTCTTAATAGTTACACTACGGCACATGGGAATAAAGTTTACATTTATACGGTCTATATAAATACACACATAAAAATCAAACTCTCATACTTTCATTTGATTTTCTCTCTCTTCCTCTGAAATTATATATGTTCTTCGCGTTGTTCCGCCTCTGCCGTTCCATCTTTGTCTCGTCGTTGAAGTCATTTTTTCCGATTGTTGTTACCGTTAAAGCCATTATCTCCATTCGTTGTTAGTGTCGTCGTTTTCTATTTTGATTTCAAATGCAATGTTCATCGTTCCTCCTCTTCTTCTTCTTTATTTTCAAATCTACAATTTGCTTTTTTTGTTTACTATTTTTATATAACAGTAATTTTCCATTATTAAACATGTATAGAGATTATTTTTAAAGAATATAATACTACTTTCATGTTACATAAAATAATCTTGTGATTTTATGAAATAATGGTATTTCTGCATTTTTACTGTGTTTGATTGTATTTCTGTTTTTTCTATTATGCAGCACGATTTTTGATTGTTTAATTATTATAATGTTACATTGTTGGTTTTGTGTTGGGCTTAATTACTTAAAAACCACCCACCTTGATTTTTTTTTTCGTTTATACCACGACCTAGGAAAAAGTTCATTTATACCCTGACGTATGTGTTTATGTTTCACCTCTATCCCGAGGCACTAAATTAACCTCTTTTCATTTTAAAAAAAGTTCAAAATAGTCCTTCATTTAGAGAAAAATTCATTTCTAATTAATCTCTAATTAGTTTATGTTAAAAATGAAGAACTATTTTAAATTTTTTTCTTAATGAAAAGAGGTTAATTTAGTGCCTCGGGGTAGAGGTGAAACATAAATACATACGTCAGGGTATAAATGAATTTTTTCCTAGGTCAGGGTATAAACGAAAAAAAAGTTCAAGGTGAGTGGTTTTTAAGTAATTAAGCCTTTTGTGTTGCTAACTAGTTGATATTTGTTCAATTTTAATATTGGTAAATAAGATAATATTGTTTGTGAAATAAACTAAAAAATAAAAATTAAAAAATTGTGGGTTTATGCGACATTTAAAATATGTTTAAGATACGTGTAACATATTTTTTTATTTTATTTTTAATTTAACATATTACAAAGTAATACACGAAATTTATTTTAATTTTTATATAACATTTAAGACATGCTGAACATATACTATTAGAATCAACCAAACATGCAACTTGCAAAGATATGTTAACCATATGTTAAAATCAACCAAACTTATCTTAAACATATTGCAAATTGCAAACATTTCCTAAACATATTAATTTTTATGGTAAAGTTCTTGCTAAAATCACATATGCTAAAATCAACCAAACGTGTGACATTGGCAAATAAAATAAAAATTAAAATAAAGTTCGTGTATTAGTTTGTAATTGATCTGAAATTTTTTATGTAACATTTAATATATCTTTAATATGTGTAAAATAGAAAAAATAGTAAATAAAATGAAACGGGAAAAATAATCCACAAAATTAAATTTCTTTATTTTTCAAGACTCACTTATTACATTCATAGTAGTTCTCTCCACATGCTTCATTAATATCTCATATATTTTATTCCTAACTCTCCCACAAGAATCCAATTCCGATTCTTGTAATTTAGATTTATCTTTGCATGTCATATCTAACCAATCACTAATTTTCTTAATCTTATACATTGTTTCAGGTAATTGGCCATTATCTGATTCTGATAAATAATTTTTGCTGCTAACCAAATCTAAGTATTCTTCAATATAATTCAAAAACCAAATTCTACTCTCATTATCTAAAGAATTTGCTAATTCTATTGATTTTGGTAAAGATTTTCCTTTAATCCAATCTTGGTGATTTTCCAATTCAGAATCCAATTCAGTGCTGCTTCTTTGCTTCCTGAGAATTAAAGGACCTTTTGGTATATTTCCATGGCTTGTATTAGTTGGTGCCTGTCATGCACAGAAACGGTAACGTCGAAATATAAAATGTTAAAACAAAAAATAGTGAAACGACACTTTTACGGAAAAAATTAAAAGGCCATGCGTGGAATTGTAAAAATTAAAAAAGATATGATTAAATTATAAATTTTGCTAAAGGTTATGAATTTTCTACTGATAATTAACCTTTTTATAATAATGTGTTATAAGTAGAACATTTCGGAGTTTTAGAAGCTTTTCCGTAAACGAAATCAAAATATAAGACTCAATAAATTTCCGTGCAACATAAATCGGTACCTTCGGTGCATTGCAGATTCTGGAAAGATCAGAAGAAGTTGGGTTTAGATCAGATTCCAAAGCTGCTTTGATACATGTAATTGCAATTTGCTTTCTGTCCAATGCAAGTCTTAGTTCTTCACTAACACATTGAAGTGTGCTTGAATGATCTCCCCCATGAACAAGAGATTGAAAAATTAATTTGGTCTGTTCCAAGTTATTTTCAAGACTCAAAAATCTTTCAATTGATGCTTGGTGTTGATCCTCCTTGTCCGAAAGAATGTCCGAGTAAATGCTGGTAAAATTAGAGAAAATGATTAATTAGTAGTCTAGATGGGTTAAAAAATCTTTATTATACGGTTTAATTTGATATTGAATCTTCAATCCGTATCAAAATGGTACCACAACTTTAATTTTCATCGCAGATGATGATTTCTCGTTAATTTTCAATATGATACGGGCGATTGAATAATATATTTTTAGAATATGCTGCTACACCGATCGCGATATAACTAAATGCATACCTTAGGCATTTGAGCAATCTCTGAGAAGCAGAAGCATCTAGTAAAGCTTCAACAGAAGCAAGCAAAGCAATGTCTCTTTGTATTAATACTTCCTGAGGATCATAATTTATAATTTTTAACATTTTAACATATATACATAATGCAAAATAATTATAAATATATATATTCATATAACTTTAGTCCTTTTACAGATATACGTAAAAAATTAACAGTCTGATCCGTCAATTGAACGAATTGAAATAATTATATTTCAAACACCAATACAATCAAAGTGTTGGACCTTTTCTTTCTTAACTTGACTAATTAAGTTATTCCACATTAAAAAAAATCCGTATCGGACCAGACATGTTCTGAATATAATTGTCGCAATTTGTAAAGTTAACGGACGAAATCATTTGGCATAAATTTCTGAAAAACATTGTAAAGATGAGACAAGCAAAAGGACCTGGCCAAGCTTCACCAAAGATGAAGGGAGTAAATCCCATGATACATTAGTATCTGTCAGGATTTGGTTATTTATTAAACTTAAAGTATCTCTTGGATCCGTAGCTTCGTCGTCTGTTTTTGCTACTGCCGGAGTGCTATTCTTGCTCGGAATTACGGTTGATTTCGTAGTTACGCCGGGGACAATTATTTTTGTTGAATTATCATCAGAGCTGTCATTTTTAGCTGAAGAAACCTGAGGATAATGAGAAAAGAGTGAATAATTTAGAGTAGCCTAATGGATGAAAAAACCCAAGTCTTTTCGATCTTTTACAAATCTAACCAAAACTTTTTATTTTGACAATTTTAATCTATTTTTAAAAAGTTTATGGTAATTCTAATCCATATCCAAAAATTGTTCGATTGATGTGTGCGCAATGCATTAAAAAATAAATTTTCAAAGTCATATATGTAAAACTACGAAAAGAATCGGAAAGAAGAAAGTTACAGTAACATGCTTGTCCGAAATTTCGACAATCCTTGCAGCTTCCTTTCCGTTCCAGCTTCTTCTCTTGAACCTTGACGATGTAGAAGTAACCGAGATTGTACTTTCCGTATCACTATCCTTGTAACTTCTCGGTTTTTGTTTCCGAAGCCCCTTGTAGTAACTTTCGGAATCATTCCGGATCTTCGGAGGCTTATAAATTGATGAATTAATTCTTCTACCTAGACTATCATTCAAGCTTCCTGATCTCGAAATGCTCGCCTTTTCGATTGGTTTCTTCTTCACATTGTCATCTTTTTCGATTTGCTTCTTGTCATCTTTTATCACATCTTCTTCTTTTATTGAGATCAATCCTTTTGTCCATGAACGAACCTACATAAAACGTATATTTAGCAATTATCTACCTTATAAATTTAAAAATATTAAATCATATCATTTTATATTTTTACGCACCTTTTGAAAAATTTCTGAATCCGTTGCTGCTTTTGTCTTAACGATCCCCTCGTCAGGACATGAAGTAGTTATTACGTAAAGAGACTTTTCCCTTTGTTTCTCTTTAATCATATGATCATTTGACCTAATTGGACTCGAATCGGATAAAGATCGAGCCATTTCGGTTCGAGTTTTTATTCCATCGTAATCACACTCTTCGTTAACGGATTCCAATTTCGAAATACCAAGAAATTTCTCCAAATTTTGCATGGGAATAAGATCTTTAGGGTTTCCAAGACATGGATTTCTACCAGAAATAGGGCTAATACCTTTGAGCATAGGAACAGGATAAGCAGCTTCTAATTTCTCCACATATAAAAATTGCCCAATTTGCAATTTATCACACAAAATTAAATCATCTTGTTCTTGAGGCAAAGAAACATAAATTGCATGAGATAAATCTGAAACTCTTAAGAAAAAACCTTGACTTGGCCAAAGATGATCATCTTTTCTTAGCACTGGAATTATGCCTCTAATTTGTAATAATACTGATTTATTATTTTCTTGCAATTGGGTCCTTTCTCTCTCATCTACATGCATTTCTTGAAGAAATTTTACTAGAGACCCTGAAGTTAATTCTGCCATTTTTTTTATTAGTTGGATTGATAATTTGATTATGAAAAAAATTAATAAAAATGAAAATGTTGGGTTGTTTGATTCTATTCAAATGAGAGATGGAAATTGTCAAAGGGAAGAATTGGTAATAATCTTGAAATTGCTAATTTGGGAGGTGGAGATTAGGGGTAGTTAGAGTAGTTAATTTTGGTCCACTATGATTTGAAAATTATCCTCATCTTGAAAATAAATTGAGTTGTGTCTCCACAAGTATAGACTACAAAGTAGGGATATTATTTATAATTCGACATGGGAGTCTCATGGGTGTAATCGATTTTGAAAATACAAACTTCGATCAAGTTTTATTTTTAAAAGTTGAAATTTAACTTATTGAAATAATTAAAAATTAACGACAACTTAATTCAATTTAATTATCTGTATAAATATTTTAAATTTTAATATAAGCATGAAAAATATAATTGTAAATATGATTATTACGAGGGGTACAAAACATAAATTAATTAAATTTCTACTACACTCATGAAACTTACGAGCAGAGTATTTTATTGTTGGCTTAATCACCAAAAAAACCCCGACCTTTTAGCCCCTTTTCATTTGCACCCTGACGTTGCAATTTTGTCTATATCACCCTAATTCACACCTTTTATTTCCAATTCCACCCTAAAAAACTAAATTGACCTTTTTTCACTAGAAAAATGCCAATTTGATCCTTCATTTTTAATTTATTTTTTGAAAAATATTTAGTATACTAAAAGTGAAGGATCAAATTGACATTTTTTACTAAAAGTGAAGGATCAGATTGACATTTTTTCTAGTGAAAAGGGGCCAATTTAGTTTTTTAGGGTGGAATTGGAAATGAAAAGTGCGAATTAGGGTGATATAGACAAAATTACAACGTCAGGGTGCAAGTGAAAAGGAGTTAAAAGATCGGGAGTTTTTTGGTGATTAAACTTTTATTGGATAGCTGACTTCAAACTTAATGGTGGATCAAGACAAGAGAAACTCAATGGTGGATCAAGACATGGGAGTCTAATATTTTAATTGTCATAATAAAATAAATATAATTATATAAGGTTTAAATGCACACAAAATCACCAATTTTCGCGTATTTTTGATATTTTATACGAACTTTTAATTTTGACATATAAATATACGAACTATCAATTTTTTGCATATATGACCAAGTTTCCGTTTTAGGTTGCCATTTTAGTTCAAAAACGGTGCCGTTTTATGTCAAAAATGGTGCCCGTGTTATATATGTAAAAAATTGATTTCGTGTATTTATATACTAAAATTAAAAGTTTGTGTCAAATACTAAAAACACACAAAAGTTGGTGATTTTTGGAACAATTAAGCTATTATATAAATTTATATATTTTATATCAAAGTATGAGTTGAATATGTTTGCGTGTGTTGAATTTTTAAAGAGTTAAGTGCTTTGTAGTGTTTTGAAAAAAAATTACATTGCTTAGTAGTAAGACAATTATCGGGTTTATTACGTTGGACTAGATCTATTTATGGGCCGAGCCCGAAAGTTTTTTGGCGATTTGCTAATTTTTATGTGAGCCCAAATCTAGTTTGGGCTTCTTTTTCACCATCCAAACCCGGCCCTTACACATTATATATGGACGATGACAAAAGTACCTAAAATTTTAAAAATATTTACAAAAGTACCTGTAAATTTTTTTTATTTACAAAAATACGACTGATTTCAAATTAATTACAAAAGTATCAAAAAATAAAAATTAATTACAAAAGTACGATTTGTATAATATCGGTATAATTATGATATAATTTTGGAATACTAAAACTATAAATCAAATAATTTAAAAATAATATTTGGTTTATTATTAGTATAATTTCAGTATATTTTCGGTATATCGATTATAAATTTTTATATATATTTTCTAGTTGATAACATGTATATCTTTTTTATATGTACTTTTCACTATAGTTGGTAATGAACTAGAGAATTTGTATATTGTTGGTATAATTTTAGTATATTGTTAGGTTAATATTTAGTATGCGATGTGGTGTAATGTTGATGTAATAATAAAGTTTCAGTATATTTTGATGTGTACACATTTGATATACTGTTGGTATAATTTTGGTATATTATTAATATAATTTTTAATATATGATTTGATGATATTTTGGTAAATTTTCATTTAATATTAATGAAATTTTAGTATGTATAATGTCGGTATAATTTTGATATATGTTAATATAATGTTAGTTTATTAGTATACTGACATTATACCTTTAATATACACCGTATGTTTGATATTATTTTTTGTTTTTTGTACTTTTTGTAAATATTATTAATATTTTTGTAAATGAAAAAAGTCAACATGTAGTTTTGTAATTATTTTCATTTTTTTTTGGTAAATGGTGTAATTTTCTCCATTATATATGCGTTTCGGGTCAGATTTTTTCGGGGTTACATGAAAAATTATATAAAAGAATGAAAGTTTGAGCATGTCCATAATAAACAGAATTTTCTCAAACTCGGATTCGGACGGGACTTGGAATAAAAAATTAGTATCCGAGCCCGGCCCTGAAAGGATCGGCCTAGGCGGGCGGGTTGGGTACCCTGTTCCACAAAAGTTTGAGCCCTAATGGATACACAATTTTATGAGTGGGAGAGAATATTAATAAATACCTTCTAAATTACCACGTGCACATATCGTCCGACCGATCTGGTTCAGACACTTAATATTATTTTATATATAACACTTTTTTGTCAATCAAAATGCCATAATTTGCTCAATCATTTTGTATATGGAAAAATGTTATATTGATTTATTTGATTCCGATGTTACTTTAGATATGTTTATTATCGTTATTATATTATATCTGTCTTAGTTTTTCCTTTCTATATATAAACATCGTCTTCTTCCTTGTTTCAAACATACAATTTTATACCGCCCTAAATTTTACAGTTGCTATTTTATTTCTAAACGATCTTTTAAGCAATATTATGAAGGCATAGTGCAGTGAAACTATAAAACTGTTTTTATCCTAAAGACGTGATAACAACACAGATTATCACCATTTGAATAGAACCGCATAACGTTTAATAGAAAGCGACTTATTTCGCGACTCAACCCCTTGTAATTTTCATTTCTTTTGCAACCGTTCCAACAAAATGTAAAGTCACATATAAGATAGTACACAAAACTAAACTAAAGTAGGATTTAATGAACGTAGTCCCAACATAGGTTCGATAACAAACATGGTCCCTTTAGATCTCAAAGCAGGCTCGTACTCGAGCTTCACTCGATTAACATCAAGTTGGTATTAAATATATTATAAATCAATTTCGAAGTATTAATTAAAATTTGTAAAAGTGATAATAGGTGCACCAATTATTATATATTATATTCATCAAAAGAAAAATTATCATATATCATAACATCTTTTTTTGTTGTTGAGAGGGCCATAACATCATTAATCATTAAAATAGATTTGTTTTCTTTATCATTAATCATTAAAATAGATTTGTTTCCTTAAAGAAATTTGAAAAAGTAAAATTAATAAAAGATCGCTAGAAGGAGGGGTCGAACCTCCGACCTTGTGGTTAACAGCCACACGCTCTAACCAACTGAGCTATTCCAGCTATTTGTTTTGAAAATTCAACATTTTATATATGATTAACTAGTACATTTCTATGTGACTATTTTCCTTTCCTTCTATAGTTGGTTTAATTATTTTTTTTTGAGGGATAGTAGGTTTAATTATATGTTTCAATTATTTATCATAATTATTGCAAGGTTAATCTTGGACATTTTAGATAACTTCTAAAAAATATATTTTAAATTATCATAGAGTTTTTTTGGTTACAACGGCTCAACCCGTTTAAACTCAACCTTATAAAATTCAATAACGTGCATGTTGAATTTCGTATGTTAAATTTAAAAGTTAAATCAAAATCGAGCTTCACAGTATTTTTTCAATTCAATTAGACCATGTGTCACAGAAATCTGTAGATGATTTAGGATGATGAAATTCTCTCAACTTACAAAAGCATCTTAGACCATTTCTAATCTTAACCAAAATTAAAAGAAATATATTAATTATCACATCATGCATATATATTCTCTGCCAGCCCTTTCTAAACAAGCTAGACCAATTCAATTGAAATCACAATATAAATATAATTTGCTTATAAACACTATCAGTTTGTAAATATGGAGAAAAGAAAATCAAATGTTACACTGATCATCAGCCTTTGCTTTATCATCATATCACATTGTTTGTTGGTTCATTCTCGTGAGCTAGCTCAGTACTCTCATTCGCCATCACCAGCTCCAGCAGTAAGTTCATTTCTACAACTTCTAGCATTTTTAAATGTTTTTTTTTTAGTTTAAGGAGAATGGATATGACCCGTCATGAATTGGAGCCGTAGGTAGGAGCGTGCAAAAACTAAATAGCCAAACCGAATCGATAAATTCAATTCAGTTTGATATTAAAAAAAATTATTTTTTGGTTCAGTTGGTTTGATATATTATACTTTTTAAAAAAGATAGTTTAGTTTAGTTCGGTTTTGAACAAAAAAATAAATTAGATTTGGTTTTATTTGAATTGAAAATATGAAGGGAGAGAACAAAATATAGAATTGAAATGAACTTTTTATAAATTCAGTCATCCATGTTGTTCATTTTTATCAATTAGATCAAGTTATAGTTATTAAAGTCTTAATTGATTAAAATAAAATTCAATTTAACCCCTCAATTTTTTTAGAATAATATTTTGTTAATTGAACTATTTATTTATTGGGCAAGATGGTAATTGGCAAAGGAAGAAATGGAAGGGCAAAAGGGTCATATCCTGCAAAATGCCATTTGAAGTGCAACCAATGCAAACCTTGCATGCCAATTGAAGTATCTATTAGATCAATGGAGTTGCAAGAGAAGGATTATTATTATCCTCAGGTGTGGAAATGTTTATGTGGAGATTATATTTTCTCTCCTTAATGCTTGTAAAATTATAATTTTTCTTAATTCAGTTTAACTAATTGTAATTGGTGATATATAATCAATAAGACCTCTTACAATATAGTTGGAGTACCTGCAATGATTTAAGTTTTTCAAACATTTTGTAGGTAAAACGAATTTTTGAATGTACAACTATAACTAAGTTGATATAAATATTTTTAAATCACAATTTTGATAGTGTGTTATTCGAATTTGTAAATTATCACAATGATAGTCAATAATCAAATAAAAAGATTGAGGAGTCTAATTAATAAAAAAAAAATACGATTCAATTTTTTTTATTAACTGCTTCGATATCATCGTTTGTATTTACAAAATTAACAAATCATTAATATATTTTATAGAGATATTTGTGTTATATAGTTATGGATAAATAAAATCAATTTGCATATTTGATAAGAAACATTGTAAAAAATCGTCTAAAATTAATCAAAAATATCATTTTTTTTCAAAAATAGATTATTATATATTTTGATTGTATACTTTATACTTAAAAGTTTCACTCCATACATTAAAAAATTTACTTTATAGGTTCCGTATCATTGATATATTTGATATGTATTTGTAAAGTTTTTTTTATATAAAATTTGGAGACGAAAAATCAGGAAACGCACCCGAGCATCTCAACTAGGTTGACACCCTCTTAGCGTATGCATCATATTTCTCGCTACCAATAATGTTTAAAAAAAATACAATATCTGAATACAAATTCAAAGAAACTAAAATTAAACACATAGCTAAAAAGTTAATAAAACAGAAATTTGTGCAAACTTGAGCAAAGAATTTCAAGATAAGCACGCTAAAAAACAACTCTACAGAGAGTAAACAAACTGGATGAACCAGCCATTTGCAGCAGCAACAAATCCATAGACAAGCAGAAAAGTGCAGCGAAATCAGCAGTTGAATCCATAAGAGCATCATCAGGTTTCATCAACATCAGAAAATAGCAGCAGCAACAACAAATCTGCATCCTCATAGAACACCACAAGAAAACAGCAGTAATAACTGAAATAAAAAGCATCAAAAAAGTGCAGCAGCAAAAACCTGCAGCATTTAATAACTGCAGCAGCAAAAAAATTGCAGCAGCTAAAAACTGCAGCAACAAAAACAGCAGCAGCAACATCAGCAAAAAACAGCAACTTTCTTCACAACAGAAAAGGCAGCAACAAAATTCTTCAGCAGCAAAATATAGCAACAGCAGCAGCAACATCAGCAAAAAAACAGCAGCTTTCTTCACAAAAGAAAAGGCAGCAACAAAATTCTTCAGCAGCAAAATATAGCAACAACAGCGGCATAATACATCGGCAGAAAACAGCATCACCAGACATAGAAACAGCAGCAAATAATAGCAGCAGCCGAAAAAGAAAAGCAGCGGCAACAACATAAAATAAAACCGCATCAGTAAAATGAAACCCAGAAGAGATCTCCAAATCAAAAAATTTGAACATTTCACACCAAACTCTTCAAACCCAACAAAGAGAAGATTAGCCAATTCTAAACTTTTCTTTACCTGTAAAATCATCATATAATGAACTATTACAAAAGTCAGGAGGTTGAGTCCACCACATCAAACCCTGGTTTATTGCTCCATAATTAGCCAATTGATCCGCAACCGCATTACCTTCCCTGAAAATATGTGAAACTATAAAATGAATGCTATTGATGAACTTTAAACAAGCAATCCATTTTAATTTTAATTTCCAAGGAATTTGCATATCCTTTCTTTTGAATAAATTTACCACATAAATTGAATCACATTCGAGCCAAACATACTGAAAACCCAAATCCGCTGCTTTTAAAATAGCGTATATTGCTGCTTCAACTTCTGCAAAAAAAGCAAATGAGATGCCCAGATTAATTGAAAAACATCCTTGGCAAAACCCTCTAGCATTTCTAAAAATACCTCCACCACCAGCAGCACCCGGTTTTCCAAAAGCCGAACCGTCGGTATTTATCTTAATCCACCCAGCCGGAGGAAATCGCCAGTAAACTGAAGTAACCTTTAAAGGATTTTTAGGGACACTTTTGATATGAAGATGTGACAGAATAGTCATGTCTGAAACTGAATTATTTTGTAGATGAAGATAAAAAAAAATGCAAGCATGAAGCTTTTTTTTGAAATTTAATTTTGAATAATTTTATGGTTCTTTTTTATTCATGTGTATTAGTGCACTAAAATTTTGTTCATTATAAGATTCTTTTAAATAAAGAGTCAACACAATTTTTAAATTTGTGTCTCAAAATTAAATATGTCTATTTTAATTTTTTTGGATCAATTAGCTAGGCGCCTAATTCTTTTGAATCAATTAGGTCCTCAAACTCTTTTAATTTTAGGTCAAGTAACCCTTTCAAATACGTGACATATTTGACTCCCGATATATAAGTTTGAGGTTCTAGTTGACTAATAAAATTGAAAAGGACTTGATCAAAAACACAATTTTAAAACTCTAACTGACTCAAAGATGTTTAAATTAATTTCTTTAATTATGAGGTACAAGTTTGAAAGACGCGTTGATCATTTTTTTTTTATATAATTATATAGTTTTTAATATTTTAAACGTGCTGGATAAACCATTCATTTGTATCAGTGTATGCATAGATAGCAGGCCTAGTGATGGTGTCTACTGGTGAAAATGTTATGTTGAAAAACATATACCGCAGCCTTCTTAAGCACAAATTTACGCGTACAGCCGCTGTTAGTCAAATCTGTGTTTGGCAAATTTCAATTACCATACTAATCCCATTATTTACATTATTGGACCAACTAGTTGAGTTAATGATGATAATGTTTCTTCAAATTTTAATTTTGGTTTCATGTAGACTTTTTTTTGCACTATCTTACTTCTGTATTATCATACTTTTACTTTCACATATACAACATGTTTGGTAGACTTTAATCGGAGCAAAGAATCAATTCACCCCCTCAACTTGGCATGAAATATCAAATGAGACATTTTACAGACTTTTAGTACAATTTAATCTGCAATTTAACAAAACCGGATAATTTCAACTCGCAACTTAGCGAAACCGATCAATTTCACCCTTCTGACACAAAAAGAGAGTAAATTTTCTAATTAAAAAAAATAATTCTAATTAAGCTTAATAATACTAATTGAAATTTTAAATTAAACACTAATTAAAAGAATTAACCTGTTTCTTCTTCTTCTTCTTTCCTTCCACCTTCCACCACCGCCGCCGCCACTATCCGCTCAAAATTGCCGTCGGATCTGCTCCTTCAAAGCGAGGAGCTGCAGATCTACTCCTCCAAAACGAGGAGCAACAGCTTTTCAGTTTTCTGGTGGTGTAAAAATATGATAATGAGAAAAGGGATAAAAAAATCCCTCAATTTTAGTTTAAAAAACAAATTGATTTTTAAAGTTTTAAAATATAAGGGATAAAATTTAATTTTTGAAAATTACTAGGCATTAAAAATAATATTTAATACTATTTTGAATTTTTTTTTTCCTTCAAAACCAGAGGGTGTACATTCTCTGATGAATGGTGCAATTTGTTCGATTTTGAGAAATTGCGGGTCTCTTTGATCCAAAACCGTTTAAAATGACTTTTTTTTTATATTTCGTACCAAACTGAGGGGGTGAATTGATCCTTTATTCATTTAAATTATTATACTTTTTAATTTTTATAATTTTTGATTATTTTATTAAAACATTCTTAAAAAAATACAGGAAGTCTAATAATATCAATTTTACAAAGTAGAATACTCAGTCTGATCCAACGTGGAATCAGACTTACTCGGGAGAGTTGAAATGAGTAAAATAGTACTTATTATTTATGAAATTAATCAACAAAATTGCGAAAACTCATGGGAGCATATCTGTATTTGGCGATTCTGGTCTAGAACTAAGAGACAGATCAGAGGTGAGCAGAGACCCCAATAAAGAGTATACCCTTTCATGGATTGTTTATGCAAATTTACTTAATTGGCACAATTAATTTTATTATTATATTGATTAAATTAAAATTTGAATAAATATTAATTGTTTTAATTTATAAAATAGGCGGATCATAATGTTTATTTTATTAAAAGATATATTTAATAAAATAAAAAAAATTATAAATAAAAGAATTATTTTACCCAACAAATATTAAATTTAGTTAGTTATATACTTATAAATTTAGTTTGTGATGGTTATACAACAAATTTTTCTTTCACAAATCAAATTACTTCTAGTAGCTAGTGATTGTACATATCCAAAAAAAAGTGCTGATTAGCTGTTTAACATTAGCTAAGATTATTCAACAAAATAAACTGTTACTTATTTGATAGTTGAGATTTTGACCAAATATTGTCACATTTTTCTTCCATTGAATTTTCCAATACTTAAATCCAAGATTCCAAAACAATGTTGCCACCACCCCCTATAAAAACTAACATTAGTTGATTTATACCCTTCCAAAAATAAATCTCATTCCAAATTTTTTTGCAAACCTTTTAATTTGATCAAGATCATAAAAAAACACAAGACAAGATTTGATTATGGATGGTCTAATTCCATATCTTCTCCATGCAATGAAGAAACAAAAACCTAAAAACAATTTTAGGTCATTCTCAACTGGTTCAAGCCGTAGCTATCATTTATTAGTCGGACCCGACTCATCTACCGGCTCGTCTCATCGGCGAACCAGGTCGGAATTTGGAATTCCAGCCACCGTGGATTTCTTCGACCAGCGATCCGGTTCTGAGCATCTACGTAATAATAGTCAGGTGAATTCTGCTAAGGTGGCTAGTGGATCAAAGCTTGGTACTACAAGTAATTATCCTCACCAAATGAATACTAATGATGGTAAAAACATTTATCATCTCAGAAGATAAAAGAAATGTTCAAAGAAAAGAGAGATGGCAAGACATAATTAAATTTATTATTTTATAAATAATTGTTATGTTACATTTTTTTGTAATTAGTTCTTGATGCAAGATTTTTTTTTTTTCGTTTTGATAATGAAAGTTGTAATTGTATATTTTGGTTGTGAATATAGTATTAGTAAGGATTTGATGAAAATATGTTATTAGATATGCACATTTCTTACTTTGATTATTTTTTAGGCCTAATGATCCCAAAAAAGAAAGAAAAGAACTTTTTTAACTTTTTGAAAATCCATTAAATTTGGCCAATTCGCTGGAAGTCAATTCACTTTTTCAAAATCGATTTAACTATGTCTACATGACAATGCTGAGTTGGAATAAAGTATGAAATTATAAGTTATCCAAACGACGTGACATTTCAATCAACAACTCCTCTTCTTTCATTTTTTTTTAAAATTATACATTCAATAGCTATGTTGGCGTAATTAAACTAATTTTAAGAAATTGAATAGATTTTCAGCTAATTGACAAAATTGAGATAGATTTATAACTTATTCTAATGATTTGGATATTTGGATAGAATTTTAAAAAGTCAAAAATATTTACCTTTTTGGCACCATACTAAGCCTTCTTTTAAGCCAATTTTTAGTCAAGAATCAAACTTAGGGAGAGGATTAATAGTTGAATTTTAAAAATTAAGGGAGATTTAGTTTGACCTAATCTCATAGAAATATTAGTAATCAATCCAAATTAAATGTCAGAAAAACCTGGCTAAAATATTCGAATTCCTCTTCAACCTAAATTAAGACCTTCAATTGCTCATGATTTTGAGAAACATAAGGCACAAATTGAGTTGCCTTACCCTATGTAAAAAATTCTGTAATTAAATCAATTTCAATTTTTTTTATAGTATTTATTACCTTATTTATTTGTGTCCCCAAAACCCCTATTTAAATGTTCTATTTTTCTCACAATTATACAGAATTAAATAGAGATTAGTGAGATACAGTTATTACATTACAATGTCTACTTCCATGCGATTTATCTGTGCTCTCCTCTTGCTGAGCCTTGTTACTCAAGGTAGGTTAAATAATTTATTTTATCATCAAAATCAATAGATCATTACTCTAGAAATATATATATTTCTGATTCTTATGTTAATTTTCTTTTAAAAAAATCAATTTCTTATAGTGTATTCACATTTTTTTATTGTTCTAATTTGTACAAATTCCATTTTTGTACCTTTTAATTGCATTCATATGATAGTATTTCTGACTCAATTTCAAAAAATTTACTTAAATGGCATGGTTTGACTTGATTTATTCAAAATTAATTTTAGAATCATTTTTGTAAAATTAAAAAATATAGTGAAATTTCAATAAGATGCATGTACAATGTTCTCTAATTTACCATTAATTTTTTTTACTGAAATGAATAATTAGTAACAATTATATTCAAATTACCAATTTTATTAAAATTACAAAAATTAATTTTTTAATTAGATTAATGAAAAGACGATTTTTTTTTTGAAATTTAGACTGTGTAATTTTTAATTTTTATGTTTTATTTTTGCAGGAAATTGCATATGCAGTACAGTATCAGATTTTCTTTTTTCACAAACTACAACTGGGAAGAAAATAGGAAATAATGTACAGTATAAGATGATTATAAAAAATGATTGCAGCTGTGCAAGATCAGATATTAAATTGGACTGTCATGGATTTAGTAGTATTGAAAAAATAGATCCAGCAATTTTGAAGATTAATGGAGATGAATGTTTGCTAATTAATGGAGGAATTTTGCATGCATTTGAATCAGTCAGTTTCACTTATACTTCGGATAAACTTCTTCAAACCAGGGCTATTGAATCTACTCTTGCTTGTCCTTGAGGGATTTATATTTCAAGAGATTTAATTATCAATGTTTTGCTATATAGTTTATTAATAATAAGAGTCTTGATTTTTAGAGGAAATTTGTTGTTTGAATTGATTTGTATTAATGTCTTATCTCGTCGTTTTATTTATTTCAGTTTTTTTTACGTTAATTGCAAGTTAAATCAACAACTTTTGTGTGATGTGCATTTACAACATAAACTTCCTAACTTGACAAATTCGGATACCAACTTTTTTTTTTTAGAAAATTAAAACGCCGTTCATTTTCCTAGTTGGATTCCGGAATTGACACGCAGACTGAATTGCCACTTTATTTTCTATTGGTATGCATTTGATGGCTTAGACATTGCTTGGAATAAAGGCTATATGAATGTGATTTTAGAGATGACTAGTGAAATTGTTGTTGATTCTCTATCTAGTAATGACACCAGTATTAATGGTAATTCTAGCCTTTTGAATACCATTCGAAACCTTCTGGCAAGAGATTGGAATGTTTTTATCTGAAATACTTATAGAGAAGGCAACCGATGTGCAAATTAAATAGAGAATTTTGGTTTTATCTACTCTCTAGGGTGATGGTTTATGCAGATATGGTTACTGACATTTCTCAAATGCTACCGGAGTTTCCATTCCAAAAATGTGTAAACTCTCTTAGCTTTGTTTTGGCCTTGACATTTCCGTAATAATAATAAAAAAGTTTAACAATCAAAAAATTCTATAATTTTATTAATCTCAAAAGATATAATAATTATAATAAAACTAAAATATTATTAAAAAGGAAAAATTATAGAACATTAAAAGAAAAAAAGTTAGACGCGATTCTTAAATAAGGAAAATAAAGTCATATATGATAGCAAAAATCTTTACCCTATCCAATAAAAGTAGATGTGTGAAAATTAAAAAAAAAATTAGCAATTTTTATAGAAAATTATTAACAATAATTACTAACAAATAAATCCAATTTTGTCAAAAAATAATTCAATTAAGTAAGAAAATCATAGTTGATTTTAAAAATATCATAGCATTTAATACATTAATCCATTATTCATCTCAAGATCAGTATAAAAATAGGCTAAATACATTGCCCATTCTCAAACAGTGAGACAAATTATATACTTAAATACAATATGATGGCTACTACAACTCCTTTTGTCTTTGCGGTTCTCTTGCTCTTTCTTGCTGCACAAGGTATATTATAATTTATATGCATATGTCAATTTTAAGATATCAAGTCAATTTCACCTAATTGTTTTTGATTAAAATAAATTAAAATCGCTTCAAATATTTAAACATACAATTTTTAAATATATTTTTATTCTTGTACGCTATGTGTTTTCGCTTTATCCATAAAACATTACACTTCATACGTTATGTATCAGCTAGGTAGAAAAGACACTTCATCCACCGTGTCTCTTTTCGGAAACGTTTCGGACACTTGATGTTTTGGACACGAAACTTCATTTTTTACATAGAAAACTTTAAAATAACATCGTTTTGCCGTGTTCGTGTCCAAGTGTCCCGTTTCTCCGTGCCCGTGTCTGTGCTACCTAGTGTATCAGAAATGTATGGCAAATATATTAACATTATATTTGATATATATATTAATGATGTATCTTTTTGATATTTGATATATATGTATGATATATACAATATTTCTTTTGTAGGAGAAAATAAAAGAGTGAAAAATTAAAGTATTTTAAAATAAAGATAGATTTCTTGGATTTAAAACATATATTTTTCTTTTAAATCAAAGAGATTTTTGGGATAGTTTTTCGGTTTTTTCAAAAAAACTTCACAGATTTGTGATTAATTTGACAAGGGCATCATATATTAGTGATGAATTTATGACGGCATTCTATGTCGTAATTATATAATAAATTCTTTACAATTCCATCATAATTTATGACTGTTTTTTCCATCTCAAATATCCAACACAATTTAACCGTTTTTTTAGCGTTTTCGGTTCCGTTATATCATATGTTTTACATTTTAAACTATTAATTTTTTTATGATAAACTTATTTCAGGAAATTGCCAATGCCATTCTGGAACAGATTTTTTTATAACACAAGCTCCCACCGGACAAACCATAAAAAACAAACCAGAATGGACTGTGACTATAAAAAATGATTGCTCATGTTCAAGAGATAATATTCAAGTATACGTTGAGGGATTTCACTCCGTCGAAGAAGTCGATCCGTCGAAGCTAAGTAAGATCACAGATACTAATTATCTTCTTAATAACGGAAATGTAGTTCGCGGATATGATTCTGTTAGTTTCAATTATGCTTGGAGCCGTGTTGAGTTCTCGGTCACCACCTCCTCCGTTTATTGTTGAGAAGATGTTAAATTGATTTTGAATAATCAGAAATGTTAATTAATTTTTCTACAGTTTATTTTGAATAATAACGATTTAATTTCATTTCTCCCTTAATATTTCTTTCGATTTTTTTTACATATTTGCCTTATCAGATATGGAAACCTGAAAATGGAAATCATTGAAATATGAAATGTGAAATGGAAATTGCTATGACAAAATATTTTTTTGAGTAATGCTATATAACCCAACATTTTTAACCCACCTTTTTGTACCGCCTGACGTGGCAATTAAAGAGTGGATTGATTAAATTCTGTTTTTTGAGATATACACTTTTGGGTGGAGATTAGACGAATGAAACTTTTTGCCACGTAAGGTGGGTTAAAAGAGTTGGTACAAAGTGTTGGGTTATAAAACATTTTTTTATTTTTTTATCTAGATCCAATCCATATCCAACTGCTCAAATGTTAGAGAATTTTAAATTTTTTTCTTTTCTACTTTTTTTATTTGTTAGCTTCTGATTGGTCGGATCCGTAAGGCGCAAGTAAATATAAACCAGAGTCTAGATAAAAATATTAAATTCAGTGTTAATTACTCATCGCTTATTAATTTCATGTAGCAATTTGATATTTAACTCTAAAATATTATGCAAAACTTCTGAAGCAGAACAAAGAAAACAAAACAAATTTCTCTTCTTATTACTTCAAACATTGCCCAAGTTCTTGTCAGAATTTTGCTTTTAATTATACCATTCTTCAAACAAGCCGATTTCATGAATTGCGACCATCAATTACTTGTCAAGGAAGCAACAGTGAAGGCAGCTGCAACTGAAAGAGTCGGTAACTCGGTTATCGAGAACGAATACTATTTCTGATCACACAAGCAGCAGTTATATGCGATCCATTAACGGATCGAACATAACCTGCAGAAATTTGCAGGAACAGCGACCCAGGTAGATGAAGAGCATGTGGTTCTAAGCATTGCAGTGTTCAGACCTTAGAAATGGCATTATTTTTATTCCATTCGTACTACTGTTTTTTTTCATCCATTCACCAGCAATGATATCTTCATAATTCCACGACTTTAGCAGTTTTCTGCTGAGCGCTTATATCATTTGAACTACAGCTTGTTGGTTCATAATTCCACTGAATCTCCCTGTTCCTTTCGGCAAAAAAATATCACTCCCCGAGTTATTCAGATTGATTAGGTTCACTAGCTTTCCTATACCTTTATGAAATGATTTCAGATGCCTATAACTGTCCACATCCAATAACTTGCAAATTATATAATTTACAAACTGTTTCAGGCAACTCCTCAAAATCATTTCTACACAAGTCAAGTTGCCTAAGATGAATCAAGTTACTTATGTTAGATGGGATTTCTGCGATACCACAATCTCTTAAGTTTAATGATCTCAAACAAGACAATTCATTAAATATAATACCTAAGGCAACTCCATCCCTGACAGAGACTACGCAACCTTCTAAAAGTACAAAGCGAAATAGAAAAAGGGGATTGTTCTCCAAGTGTAATACCTACATGACGTATTTTCATAGGATTTAAATTTATTTTTAGGTTCTTCATGATCAATCCGCTCTATGCTGCAATACTCATTTTTCATGATAGATTGGACACATGCATTATATCATGCATCTTACAGTAAATTCCACCACTCGAATATTTAGTTTCTTTCCATCCTACAATTACATCTTGGAAGAAAGAGCGCATAACTAAATTATGGAAATACTCGATCACCAATCATCTCCAAATTCTTTTCATTTGCTGCCTTAATATAACCTTGACCAATCCATAAAGCAATTAGTTCACTTTTACTCATCTCGTAGCCCTTTGGAAAGATGACACAATGAGAGAAACATTGTTTTAATGGCGAGGGCAAGTCGATATAACTTAACCTCAATGGGGCTAGGACACACTCGTCAACTTCCTTCAGTTTCTATGATTCACTATTTAACACATCTTGCCACTCTCTTGTAGACTTTTTAAAGTGCAAAAGATTTGCTATCGTCTTAGCAGCAAGAGGCAAACCCTTACACTTGCTAACAATTTTTCTCCCTATTTCTTCTAAAGCTATGCACTCACTGCTAAACCTTTTGAAGAATGCTACATTATAAATATCTTCCAACATTCCTTATCGGACAAAAGTCCAAGTTGGATTGTATTTACACTGCCCATAGTTTTTGCAACATCTTCCTTACGCGTAGTGACCAACATTTTACTTCCGGGTGCACCACACTCGAAAGAATGTTTTAGTTGTTCCCACTTTCTATAGTCTTCATTCCAAATATTATAAAAAACAAGTAAAAACTTTCTTTCTAAAAGACATTGTTGAATTTGTTCTACAATGTTTTGCAATTCAATAAGATTTGAGGTAGATTTTGTAAGAGATTCTAGTCGCATCATAGGGATCTGAAACACAAACCCAAATTTGTATATCAAAATGAGCTTTTATCATTTCTTCATTGTAGACTAGTTTGGAAAAAGTAGTTATGTTGTTCTATCTTAATTTTACTCTCTCAAGCTAAAATTAAAACAAATGGCATAGGATAAGTGATCAGTTTAAGATAAGCATTAAACACAATAATTAAAACACATGCAGAACAAAAACCCATAATTTCGATTTAATTAAACAGACATAATTTGATTATTAATCCCCAACGAAGGGTTTAGCTACGCATAACAATAGGTAAACTTAAAGAAGTAATAAAGGAACGGCCAAATGTCATAAAAAGGCCAAACCTTTCACAAAAGTTTCACAAAAGTCCTGACCTTTTAATTTTGTCGATTTTGGCCAAAAACTGATTATTTGGTTTCATAAAAGTCATGACCTTTCAATTTTGTCGATTTTGGCCAAAAATGGATTATTTGGTACACAAAATTCCTGACCTTTCAATATATGTGCATGCCATGTAGGCGCCACATAGGCAAATTGAAATCAAGTTGAGAGTTGGTCACAATTGAAACCAAATAATCTGTTTTTGGCCAAAATCGATAAAATTGAAAGGTCGGGACTTCTGTGAAACTTTTATGAAAGGTTTGGCCTTTTTACAACATTTGGCCTAAAAGAATTCATTCTGAAATTAAACTGAATACTGAAATTATAATCAATCGTACCTTGTTTCGAAGTAATCTGATGACAATCGAATAAGCAATAATGATGTAAAACTAATTAATCCAAGAACGAAAGATAAGAATTAAAACTAGGGTTTTATCTAAATAAAAACTAAGCGAACCCTTATTCAATGTTAGAATTTAGTATTTATACGGCTTCCGATTTTAAAATCTGATATTAGGTCGTCCTCTTGTGAAAATCCATAAGTGCCCCGTGTTTCACGGCTTTTAAAAGCGCTTCAAGGTTAATTTTGTCCGTTTGGTCGAAAATCTGCTGAAGTGTGCGATCGGGTTATGGAGTGTGCGAACGCACACTCCCTGACTTTGTCAAATTACCCCTTTTCCTCTTTCTATACTGTAACTTCTCTTTTTGGTCGCACACTCCTTCTACAAGGAGTGTGCGATCGTGCAGAGGTGTAATCAGTGCCTGTCTCTCTCTTTTGCTCGCACACTCCTTCAGCATAGAGTGTGCGAGCGCACATGTCAGAACTTGCACTGAAACTTTGCGCATTGATCCCCGCTTTCGCTCTAAACCGCTCTTTAACATCAGGACTCCTCGAATATACCAAAAACACTCCAAAATCCGACATAATTGCATCTTTCTCCTGAAACGCTCAAATAATAAAACTCTGAAAAGCTCATAATTACAATAAAAAATGCAAATATAGACTCGAATATCAACCTATAAATAGGAGTATTTCTACTCCTATCATGACCCTAATGTATAACTCGTGTCTCATATTGACGCTTCATGTATTTCGAATCTCAAAAATGACTCTAACGTCTTGAAAAAAGTATTAAAAATGACCCTTCCGTTAATATTTCCGTTTAACGTCGAACACATTTATGTTTAACGCCATCAATTTTTTGTGTTTTTTGATACTTTTTCACAACGTTAGAGTCATATTTGAGATTCGAAATACGTGAGGTTCCAACAAGAGACACATGATATACATGAGGGTCATTTTTGCACTTTTTCCAATATTTAAACCAATTAGTGTTTTAAGAGATTATAAACCGAATTGAATTTTAAAAATAAAAATCCCTCTGTTCCTGTTAATTGACATTTTAGAAATTTTTATTACAATTTTTACGATGTTTTCATTTACGGGAAATTCTTACTTAGTCCCGGTTAGGGGTGTAACTGAGTCAATCCCGCTCGCGAGCTACTCGAAACCCGACTCGATAAAGCTTACTCGAACTCGAATTTTTAAGGCTCGTTTAATAAACGAGTCAATCTCAATCTTAGTGATACTCGACTCGAAAGCTCGCGAGTAAGCTCGTTTATATATTTCTATGCTAATTTGACATGATGTTATTTTAATTTTGAACCTTAAATATCTAATTCATATATCTTTCGTTAAGAAATATGCATAAAATAGGTAATATAAATTTATTTATATATAAAAAGAAATAAAGTATTTAAATTTTTATTAAATTTTTATTTTTTATTGAAATTTATTAAATTTTTATTGAAATTTATTAAATAATAATAAGACTCGATTAAACTCGTTAAGCTCGCGAGCTTTCGATAAACTCGTTAAGCTCGCGAGCTTTCGATAAACTCGATAAATATTCGATAAATTAACTCGAAACTCGACTCGAAATTAAACGAGTCAATCTCAATCTTCTCAATACTCGACTCAGCTCGACTCGGTTACACCCCTAGTCCCAGTCCATGAATTTTTCATGCACCTACCCAATGAGGTGTTATAAAATCTAACATAATTTTCTCTCTTTTATCATGATTTTTTCTTTCTTCTCATTTCTCTAACACCTTATTGGATAGGTCCATGAATTTTCCATGGACCGGGTCTAAATAAGAACTTCCCTTCATTTACTAACACACTTTAACTACCATTTTATTTATTTTATCCTTATTTACTTTTGAAAATATCCAAAACTAATAAAATGATCATGGGAGTTATTATTTATAAAAACAGTATAGTATCTTGTTTATATATTAATTGCATTTTTAAAATTATGTGCACAAACCTACATGTTAGTCATTAATTAGGAATGAAAAGAGTATCAATTTTCTTTGGTTTTTGATTTTATCGAAATAGAAGAGTGGTTATACTTCAAAACAAAATTAAAGGTAAAAGATCAAATTTGAATGTGAAAATCAAATTGTAATGTGTTGTATATTTTAGGCCTAATGCCTTTAAACATTATAACCTTTTAGCCCCTTTTCAATCCTATTCCGACATTGAAAAATTATCAATTTTATCCTATTTTGTATTTTTATATTTCAATTATACCCTAAAATATTAAATTGACGTCCTTTTCATTTAAAAAAAATTAAAATTTTAGTTAAATTAATTAAAAATTTAAACTAATTTTAATTTGATTATGGCTTTTAATTAGTTTTTAAAAATAAAGGACCTATTTGTATTTTTTTAAATGAAAATGAATCTAATTTTATCTTTAAACTTAGTTAATAGAAATGAATCTAATAGTATTATTCCAGAAACATGCCAATTTCATGAACTGAACCAATCAATTACTTATCGAGGAAGCAATGTTGGCTGCACCATGTTGGTAAAAATACGCAAGCGTACGTATGCCAACTTGTAATACAGACTATGAAGTCCGGATATCGTACCCACAGAGAAAGCTCTAAGACAACCAGTTAAGGAACTCGATTCGAATAGCCGAGAAGATAGTTTTGTTTGTTGTGTAATTAAAAGACAGAAATTAGCAATTGTAATTTAAAGTAACTAAAGCTGTAATTCAAATGGTGTTTTAACAATAATGGAAGAGGCAGGGATTATTAATCTTCGTTATGCTGTTTACTTGATTTGGGTTATGGATTGTATTGTTCTGATGAGGTTCGAACTAATCTAAAGCACCTAAAATTCTCTCTCGAGCAATTACAGGCAAAAGCATTAAACTTACTAATACTAGATTAATTATTCACTCTCGCGCAATGATTAACCTATGTATAAATCAATTTAATGGTTGTTAAGCAAATTCAAGGAACCCGCACTCGTTAATTCACTCTCGCACAATTAACTCCTGCGTTCTTAATTATATTGTTCTATTCCAATTTTACTCTCTCGAGCTAAAACTAAAACAAAAGGCGTAGACTAAGTGATCAGTTTAGGCTAAGCGTTAAGCACAATAATTAAAACCCATCAAGAACAAAAACCCATAAATTCAATTCAATTAGACAAGCATAATTACGATTAATAATCCCCAACGAAGGGTTTAGCTAGACATAACAATGAAATAACTAAAAGCAATAATTAACGGATTCATTCTGCGATTAAATAAATACTGAAGTATGAAATTAATATCAATCGTACCTTAGTTGAAGTAAACTAATAATGAACAATGAAAATCCAGCGATAATAATGAAGAACGAAACTAAAATTGTAATAAACTAAGGTATAATCTCAAAAACAAAGTCGCCAACCCCGATACAATGATTAAGAAGTGTATTTATACTAGGGTTTCTTCTAATCTTCGGGCTTTGTGAAATTCCCAAAATACCCAGGTCTTTACGCGTCAATCGGGGGCCAAAACGTCACTTTCTGAGGCAGCAGTCGAAGGGGGCACGACGTGCAGGAGCCAAGGGCACGTCGTGCCCTTCAATACTTCAACACCGCACGACGTGCACAGCAAGACCGCACGTCGTGCGGTTCCCTTTTTTCAGAGGCACGTCGTGCCCTCCACCGTGCCATCATCGTGCAAAATCCCCTGGAAGTCAGTGGTGCCGTGCACTCAACGTGCACAAGGGAGCACGACGTGCACCTTGTACTTTTGTCCCGAAACTCGTCGTTTCTCGCTCCAAACGCTTCCCGGCTCTCTCGTAAGTCCATAATCGCTCTAATAAGCTCCGAAATCATCCGTTTTCATGCATATACCTGAAATGCTTGGACATAACAATAAGAACCACAAATAACATGAATTAGACATTAAATACGCATTAAAAAGACCTGAAAGTACCTAGAAAATAGGAGTAGAAATACTCCTATCAAACATCCTCACACTTACCTTTTGCTTGTCCTCAAGCAAATAAAGAATAACGCCACATTACCAATTACCAAGCTTTGCCACAAATCCCCAAAATTAAAGCACTTTCACAACCCCCTTAATAATGAATCAATCAAGAAGGATCTTTGAACTGAACAACAACCGAGAGAATAACATCAAATAACAAATCCTAGTGCCAAATCATGAAGCAATAGCACCGAGACTACACAGATACACTTATTAAACATGATTTCAAAATCACATTGATCCTAAAGGCAATTCAATCAATTCAAAACCAACAACGAAACTTGAGCAAATGAGCAAAATCACAGGTCTGTATAATGAAATCACCAAGTAACTCCTCACAAGGTCGTCTCTCGCACACAAGTGTATAAGGTATATCAATTAAGCTCTCACATCAATACATGTAATCTTGCCATAAGCTTGCCTATAATCCACAATTCCACTACTAAGTTAAGTCAAACAATCTGAATCCAAATGGACTTTTAAAAGGTTGTAATGGGGTCTGGGTTAGGGTACGGAAAAAAAAAAGTAAATAACATGGGAAAAAAAATGACTTGACAAACCGACAAACATCACTGGAACTACACAACTAATCACATTCAGCTCTTCAACTAATTTAATCTCTTTTTCTGCTCTTTTTATTTCCTTGAGTTCAACTTTTTAGCATTTTATCTTTTAAGCTCAACTTTTCAATTTTTTTCTTCTTTTGTTCTCTTTTTTTTTTTTCTTTGCTTTCTTTTTTCAAGCTCTCTTTTATTTTTCCGCTCTTTTTCCTGAACTTCAAAAGGCAGCACTTAATCATATCAAACAAGAGATAATCCATCTAATATCATGAGCTGAGGATGTTATACATCCTCACACTAGTTTCCTGCATATCCATCAATCTATCAAGTCACAATAAGGTAGAAAAGAGGGAGATAAGAAAAGGTAAAGTGTGTAAAATGTGTGTAAAACAACAAAAATATGGCTAAGGCTCAAATTGTTAAACTAAGGGACAATGGGTAGGCTATTTAAAGTGGTCTAAAGAATGGGTTATCCTAATTGCCATTTATCACTTTCAAATTATTCAACCTACAATGCAATTTTACTGTGGACGCAAGGCAAGTTCTAGAAAATTAACATGTATCGACTCACACCACAATAAAATGAGACATAAAAAGTATGCTCGATAAGGCTCAAAAATCTCATAAAGTTGGGTAAACACAAGGTGATTTATCATACAAACATGTTTAATTGCTCAAAATTTCAGAATTTACATTAATGTTCCTGTCAAGATTTCCATGCCAGAATTCACAGTATTCAAAAGAAAGAACATGTTTTTCAGAGTGCAACTTTTCACCTCAGTCCTATTAATTCATGCTGGCTAACTAAGCAAATGTTATTTAACTGTCATTCTCACAATGTTGTTCACACACAAAGACAATAATTAACCAACTCATTAAATAGGGGGAACGAAAACACTAAAATTCTAGCATTTCTGACAAAGCATCAATCATGGCATAGGCGATACAATGACACAACAACACGGTAAGTAAAAGTAGTAACGCATCCAATATGTCCTAGCATAAAACACCCCACGGGTTCACCACAAAAAGTAAACAAACAGACTCCTAAAACATTCCTAAAACATCCTACAGACAAAGATAAAAGAGAAAAATAAGTTTTCTCTCTACCCTCACACTGACTGATGCATTGTCCCCAATGCATCTATACTGAACAAAACACACATAAAACAGAAAAGTACGATAAAAACATAAACAAAAAAAATAAAAAGGGAAAAGAAAACAGAACACTCTAGTAGTCCTCCGGCTCTGGTGATGGCGAATAGACAGGTGAAGGATAGTCACCCTGTGGGTGTGTAGCCCGCATGTGGGCTCTCTGCATGCGATGATGGTCCCGCTGCTCTCTAAGCATCCGCCTTTGTCTAGCCTCCATGCGGCGCTGTCTGTCCTCTATGCGCTGTCTCCAATCAGTCTCAGAAGGTGGCTGTAACGGCTCCTCAAAAACCGGAGGATCCTCAGTAGCCTCAGTACCCTGTGCATTCTCTTGAACATGCTCTGTCTGCTGTCCCTCTGCACTCTCATCCTGATCAGCTTCCGCTTCTGGCTGTTCAACTGGTCCATACTTCTTCACCCATCCTGTCCTCTTATAAAAGGGAATAATTTCATTGTTGGCATCCACCACATTACACTTCTTCAAGTAGTCCATGTCAATGTATTTCAGTTTGGGCTGCTGTAGGGCTTCCCACTCCTCCTCTGTAGAATATGCCTGAAAACACTCAGCAAGAGCACTCACAATCAACCCCATCCCCAGTGGACTCGCAGCCCGCTGCTGCTGCATCTTCAGAATCATCTCCAAAATGCGGTAAGCCATGTTGATCTTCAAGGTATCATCATCAGGATGCAGCAATGCATAAATCACAATCAAATCATTATGGCCAACCTTGTTGGCCTCATCAATTCCGCAAATATTGTACTTGTACCACTTGAAAGCTAGCAGTACAGACACATCCTTGATCAAATTTGCCTTGGAATCCTTCTGAAAAACAGGCTCGCCAGACAGCTCTCGCCACATCTGATCCCTCTGATACTCTGGTGGAATAATGCGTATACCACCACTGCGCATCTCACAATTGGTTCTCAACCACCTCATATCAAACGAGTGTCGTACCCCTCGCAGACGGAAACTATACTCAGATTCCACATTTTCCTTCCGCTTCAATGTGGTGAAGAACTCTCTGGTCAGCTCTGTGTAAGTGTGATGTGAAGTCGCACCAAACCACTGTAAACCCCAACGCCTCAAATGACTGTCAAAAGCCTCCTGCAAATTCAACTTAGCAAGAGTAGGACCATCTATATTTTTACAGCCTATCACTCTCCGCTTACGGATCACCTCATATCTGTCACCTTCCTCCAGTGAATAAATAGGAAAGGGACATTCATACCTCGCAGCCAAGTTTGGCCGCTGTCTGCTACTCGAGGGTGCTCTAACCGGTGGAGGAATCCTATCTGCAGCCGCTGTCCGTGAGCGTCCCCTGCGGAGTGGTGCCACTGATGGTTCAGGAGAACTCTGAGTTCTCACAATGCTTGAATCCTCAGGATCGGTATCTTCTTCCCCAAAATTAGGATTTTTAGACCTAAATGTCATGATTGTTGAAATTGAGAATAAACCTTGAGAAAGTTGAAGGAGAAATCCGATTTAGAGCTAGGTTAGGTATAGGGAATGTGGAATTTGGATGAATTTGGGGTAGAATTTGGGGAATTTGGTTAGGGTTTTATGTGGGGAATTTTCGGAATGGGTTAGGGGGAAAAGGGTTTTGTTAAAATTTGGAAATTATGGAGAAAAGTGCGGTTTAAATCAGCATTTGGAAAGCTGCTGCCGAGGGGTGCACGACGTGCTCTGGCCTCCTGCACGTCGTGCGGCCGCACGTCGTGCGCTGTGTTGCTGCACGTCGTGCGGTAGCACAAAACTGCTCCCCCAAAATTACTCTTCTGCTCCGACCTGCACATCACCAACACCAATACCCGGATCAATCTGAACTACAAAAATTTACACACGATAACATGAAATAGAATACTCAAAATAAAGACAACTAAAATTATGAAATTAAATCTAACTAATGAAGTTCAAACGCAGTAAAAAAATAAATTATTCGGACTTGTCATCCAAATAACGCTTGTTTTAGGTCACTAGCGTTGACCGTATAGTACCTGACTCAGTTCGGAGCATCGAGAGTATAGCACTCTCTTCTTTCGTCCGTCAAAGGACCTAAATACGGTTTACACCGCTGTCCATTGACTTTAAACGTCTCCCCACTCACATTTTCGAGCTCGATTGCGCCATGCTCAGCTACATGTCGCACCTTGAAGGGTCCGCTCCATCTCGATTTCAACTTGCCAGGGAATAAGCGCAGGCGAGAGTTGTACAGTAGCACATGACTGCCTTCTGTAAACTGCTTAGGCACGATATGAGCGTCGTGCCATTTCTTGGTCTTTTCCTTATACAACTTGGCATTCTCATATGCCGACAAGCGAAACTCATCAAGTTCATTCAGTTGCAAAAGGCGCCTCTGCTTCGAGAGTCGAGGGTCAAAATTTAACTCTTTAATGGCCCAGTATGCGCGATGCTCTAACTCGAGAGGCAAGTGACACGCCTTCCCATAGACTAGCCTGTAAGGTGACATACCAGTAGGCGTTTTGAATGCTGTCCGATACGCCCACAATGCGTCATCCAGTTTTTGAGACCAGTCCTTTCGAGAGCCATTCACTGTCTTTTCAAGAATGCGCTTCAACTCTCTATTGGACACTTCAACCTGTCCACTAGTCTGAGGGTGATATGGAGTTGCCACTCTGTGATACACATGGTATTTCTTCATCAAGGCGGTGAACTGCTGATTGCAAAAGTGTGATCCTCCATCACTAATGATCGCCCGTGGCACCCCAAATCGATTTATCAACTTCTTCAGAAACTTAATAACCACTTTTCCATCATTAGTGGGCAAAGCTGCTGCTTCCACCCACTTCGACACATAGTCGACACACACCAGAATGTATAAGTTCCCACAGGACACAGGGAAAGGTCCCATAAAGTCAATACCCCAGACATCAAAAATCTCAACCTCCTGAATAGAAGAAAGAGGCATTTCGTCCCGCCTTGATATATTGCCAGTGCGCTGGCATCTGTCACAGTGCTGCACAAAATCTCTCACATCCCTGTGCAGTGTAGGCCAGTAGAAACCACTCTCTAGGACTCGTGCTGCTGTCCTACCCGAAGCATAGTGACCCCCATAATCTGAAGAATGGCACTGAGTCATAATGGCCAACATTTCTTCCTCTGCAACACATCTCCGGATCATATCATCTGCACACACTCGAAATAGGTATGGCTCATCCCACAGATAGCGCTTAACATCAGAGAGGAACTTCTTGCGCTGGTGACTGCTCATGTCAGGAGGCATAATGTCAGCTGATAGATAGTTGGCGAAATCTGCATACCATGGATTCATCGTCTCCTTAATGAGCATGAGAGCCTCATCAGGAAACCTTTCGTTGATGACTTCGCCTTCTATCACTGGCTCGGGAACCTCTAACCGTGACAAGTGGTCTGCTACCACATTCTCCGTGCCCTTCTTGTCTCTGATCTCCAGATCAAACTCTTGCAGGAGCAAGACCCACCGAATCAACCTAGGCTTTGCATCTTGCTTGGCAAAAAGGTATCGCAGCGCAGCATGATCAGTATAAATGATAACCTTTGAGCCAAGTAGATACTGCCTAAATTTATCCAGTGAAAACACTACCGCTAGCATTTCCTTCTCCGTGGTAGTGTAGTTCAGCTGAGCTCCTGTTAAAGTGCGACTCGCATAATAGATGACATGCAGCTTCTTGTCCTTCCTCTGCCCCAGAATGCTTCCCAGCGCCTGATCGCTCGCATCGCACATGATCTCAAAGGGCAGATCCCAATCCGGACTAGAGATGACTGGGGCAGTGACCAGTGCTTCCTTTAACCTGAGAAAAGAAGCTAAACAGGCATCAGTAAACAAAAAGGGCGCGTCCTTGACAAGTAAGGTAGTCAAAGGACGCGCTATGGAAGAAAAATCCTTGATGAACCTGCGATAAAAACCTGCGTGCCCGAGGAAGGCACGGACTCCCTTCACTGTGATTGGAGGTGGAAGCTTCTCAATCACCTCTGTCTTTGCCCTGTCAACCTCGATACCCTCTCTGGATATCTTGTGCCCCAAAACAATGCCCTCCTCAACCATGAAGTGGCATTTTTCCCAGTTCAGCACTAGATTTGTCTCCTCGCATCTCTGCAGGACCCGGTCTAAATTACGAAGACAACACTCGAAGGAGTCTCCAAAGACTGAAAAATCGTCCATGAATACTTCCATGATGTCTTCGATCATATCATTAAAGATCGAAGTCATGCACCTCTGAAACGTAGCAGGCGCATTGCAAAGACCGAACGGCATGCGGCGGTAGGCGAAAGTGCCATATGGACAAGTAAAGGTAGTCTTCTCTTGGTCCTCTGGGAAGATAATGATCTGATTGTACCCAGAGTAACCATCCAAAAAACAGTAAAATGCATGTCCTGCCACTCGCTCTAGCATCTGATCAATAAAAGGAAGCGGGAAGTGATCCTTCCTAGTTTCGGCATTCAGCTTCCTGTAGTCAATGCACACTCGCCACCCAGTAACCGTGCGAGTAGAAATCTGTTCCCCTTTCTCATTCTCTACAACTGTCATCCCGCCTTTCTTCGGCACACACTGAATTGGGCTCACCCATGAACTATCAGAAATGGGATAGATGATGCCCGCATCAAGTAGCTTCACAATCTCCTTGTGAACCACCTCTTTCATGTTAGGGTTCAGCCGTCTCTGTCTCTGCGCAGATGCCTTAGACTCATCCTCCAAATGAATCCGATGCATCACTACTGAAGGGCTGATCCCCCTGATATCTGAAATCTGCCACCCAATAGCCAAGATACGTCCCTTGACTACCTCAATGACTCTCTGCTCTTGCTTCTTGGTGAGCTTGTTGCTGACGATAATGGGCAAAGTGCCATCCGCTCCCAAGAAGGCATATCGTAAGTGTGCAGGCAAAGTCTTGAGCTCCACTTTTGGTGGCTTCTCAGAGGAGGGAGGAGTGATGTGCTTGCTTTTCAACAGTGGTTCGAGGACTGGTTCCTCTAAGTACTCCTCCCTTTCATTCGGCATAGACTGCAGGATGGCATTGGTTTCTGCCAGTTGTTCTTCCACTAACTCATCCACCATGTCTACCCGCATGCATTCACCTCCAGAATTGGGATGGCGTGTGATCTTTCTCATGTCGAACTCAACTCTCTCATCCCCAATTCTCAGAGTCAACTTTCCATCATGAACATCGATAAGAGCTCTGCCAGTGTTCATGAATGGTCGCCCCAATATCATCGGGCACTCCTTGTCCGCTGCGTAGTCAAGGACAACAAAATCCACAGGGAATATGAATTTGTTGACCTTCACTAGGACATCCTCCACAATCCCATGTGGCTTTTTCAGAGAGTGATCCGCTAGCTGCAACATCATCGGCGTAGCCTGTACCTGTTGATCACCAAACATACTACGAAAAAGGGATAAGGGCATCAAATTAATACTAGCACCTAAATCGCAAAGGCAATTAACAGACTGCATGTTACCGATAGTACAAGGGATAGTGAAACTTCCTGGATCCTTAAGCTTGGTCGGTAGACTGCTCAATATGATTGAGCTGCAGTTTTCTGTCATCGGTACTGGTCCCTCTGCATCCCAACTCCGCTTGTTGGTGATGATCTCCTTGAGAAACTTTGCATAGTGCGGCATCTCTCTCAATGCGTCTGCCAGACTGATGTTAATCTGTAGCTTCTTGAAAGTTTCAAGAAATTTGTGAAACTTCCAAGTGTCCTGCGGCTTCTTCACTCTGTGTGGGAATGGCACCTTTGGCACAAAAGGAGGTGGTGGAGGTGGTTTAGCAACTACCTTTTCAGGCTCGCCACCCTCACACTGTTCCTTTTCCGCCTCAACTGTAGCACGTCCTGCATATGGATCATCCAGTGCTTTCCCACTTCTCAACTCAATAGCCTTGAGATGCTCTCTGGGGTTTTCCTCAGTAGTGGATGGTAAACCCCCCTGACTTCTGCTTTGCAGTGCTTTAGCCATCTGCTGATTCTGCACCTCAAGGTTATGAATTGTAGCAGCATGATTTTTAAATGTTTGCTGCGTCTCGGCATCCTTCTTCATCATCATCTCCATCAATTTATCAAACTTGCTGTGGAGAGACTCGCCTTGCTCTCTTTGTTGGAAGCCAGGAGGATGCTGCGGTCGGTTATTCTGATGTTGGAAATTCCCTTGATTCTGAAAGTTCCCTTGATTCTGGTAGTTGCCCTGATTGTGTTGTGGCCTCTGTCCGCCCTGAAAGCTCGGACCTGCCTGATTGTTGGCATTACCCCCATTGTCCTTCCATGAGAAATTCGGGTGATTCCTCCATCCTGGGTTGTAAGTTGAAGCGTATGGATCATTGCCCTGTCTTTGCCCTCCCACAAAATTAACTTGTTCATTGTTAGGCTGACCCCATACAGAACATTCATTCGACATATGACCATGCTCCCCACATACCTCGCAGTTACTCTGAATGGCAGCTACACTGTTAATATTAACTCCTGCAGCCTGCCGTGTAAGAAAATCCACTTGATTTTGCAATGCTGCAGTCTTCGATTTTAAAGCCTCCATTGCAGAATCAGCAGTAACTGACATAACTCCTCTCTGCGCAGGTGCCTTCGCCCTTTCCGATGGCCAAAAACAGCCATTTACTGCCATCTCATCTAACAGATCGAATGCTTCATCCGCCGTTTTTCTCATCAGAGACCCTCCTGCACCTGCGTCAATCGTGCTTCTCCCCAGTTCAGTTGCTCCATTATAAAAGGTTTGGATCAGATTCTCTCGAGTGATGTTATGATGCGGAACTTGCCTCTGCATCTCCTTATAGCGCTCCCACGCTTCATGAACTGATTCCCCATCAAGTTGCTGATAGAGCATAATATCCCTAGTCAGCTTTGCAGTCTTTGCCATGGAGAAATACTTGTGCAAGAACGCTTTCGCCAAATCAGACCAAGTGTTAATTCCTGCGCTAGGTAGAGCGTGAAGCCATTGTTTCGCCTTATCCCTCAGAGAAAATGGGAACAGGCGAAGCCATACCTCGTCGTCAGTCATGTTGTTCATCTTGAATGTGCTACATACTTCCAAGAAGTTTGCAAGATGTGCGTTAGGATCTTCCCTAGGCAGCCCATAGAACTGGCAGTTATCCTTCAACAGCTGAATGACACTCGTCTTGATCTCATAATGGGTAGTCGGCACAGGATGTGCAAAATAGCCATGGGTGTTGTTTCCCACATTTGGCTGAAATATTTCCATCAGTGTTTTCACTCGAGGCCCTTCATTGTTCTGTCCTTGAGCATTCTGCGGATTCTGCTGATTTTGATTCTGCGGGATCACTCGATTATCACCCGCATTGTTGAATCCAGGAGGAGCATCGTTTTCGTTCTCCATGTTGAGATTCCTTTGAGATGAGTGTGTTGCTTTTCTGACACTTCGCTCAAAGGTAGTGAGGTCTTGTTGAAACGGTTCTAACGGTAGTCCTTTGCGTCGTGTATTATGCATACACTAAGAGAAGGGTACCTGAAACAACAAAATCAACAAACCACACGCGTAAAACAAGAAAAATAAAGACTAAAACAAGCCAAGCAATCCCAACTTAGTTGTTAAAGAAAAACTTTCCCCGGCAACGGCGCCAAAAACTTGTTGGTAAAAATACGCAAGCGTACGTATGCCAACTTGTAATACAGACTATGAAGTCCAGATATCGTACCCACAGAGAAAGCTCTAAGACAACCAGTTAAGGAACTCGATTCGAATAGCCGAGAAGATAGTTTTGTTTGTTGTGTAATTAAAAGACAGAAATTAGCAATTGTAATTTAAAGTAACTAAAGCTGTAATTCAAATGGTGTTTTAACAATAATGGAAGAGGCAGGGATTATTAATCTTCGTTATGCTGTTTACTTGATTTGGGTTATGGATTGTATTGTTCTGATGAGGTTCGAACTAATCTAAAGCACCTAAAATTCTCTCTCGAGCAATTACAGGCAAAAGCATTAAACTTACTAATACTAGATTAATTATTCACTCTCGCGCAATGATTAACCTATGTATAAATCAATTTAATGGTTGTTAAGCAAATTCAAGGAACCCGCACTCGTTAATTCACTCTCGCACAATTAACTCCTGCGTTCTTAATTATATTGTTCTATTCCAATTTTACTCTCTCGAGCTAAAACTAAAACAAAAGGCGTAGACTAAGTGATCAGTTTAGGCTAAGCGTTAAGCACAATAATTAAAACCCATCAAGAACAAAAACCCATAAATTCAATTCAATTAGACAAGCATAATTACGATTAATAATCCCCAACGAAGGGTTTAGCTAGACATAACAATGAAATAACTAAAAGCAATAATTAACGGATTCATTCTGCGATTAAATAAATACTGAAGTATGAAATTAATATCAATCGTACCTTAGTTGAAGTAAACTAATAATGAACAATGAAAATCCAGCGATAATAATGAAGAACGAAACTAAAATTGTAATAAACTAAGGTATAATCTCAAAAACAAAGTCGCCAACCCCGATACAATGATTAAGAAGTGTATTTATACTAGGGTTTCTTCTAATCTTCGGGCTTTGTGAAATTCCCAAAATACCCAGGTCTTTACGCGTCAATCGGGGGCCAAAACGTCACTTTCTGAGGCAGCAGTCGAAGGGGGCACGACGTGCAGGAGCCAAGGGCACGTCGTGCCCTTCAATACTTCAACACCGCACGACGTGCACAGCAAGACCGCACGTCGTGCGGTTCCCTTTTTTCAGAGGCACGTCGTGCCCTCCACCGTGCCATCATCGTGCAAAATCCCCTGGAAGTCAGTGGTGCCGTGCACTCAACGTGCACAAGGGAGCACGACGTGCACCTTGTACTTTTGTCCCGAAACTCGTCGTTTCTCGCTCCAAACGCTTCCCGGCTCTCTCGTAAGTCCATAATCGCTCTAATAAGCTCCGAAATCATCCGTTTTCATGCATATACCTGAAATGCTTGGACATAACAATAAGAACCACAAATAACATGAATTAGACATTAAATACGCATTAAAAAGACCTGAAAGTACCTAGAAAATAGGAGTAGAAATACTCCTATCACACCATCCGCAGATGTAGTAGTAGTACTAGTTGTTGTAGGTTATGACGAGCCTACGGAAAGAGTCTGTAAATTAGTTTATGGAGAACGAATACCACTTCTGATCACACAAGCATCAACTATAGTCAATCCATTGATGGATCAAACGTTAATCTGCATAAATTTGCAGCTGTTATTTATAATCTAAGAAGCACGGAAACAGAAACGAGAGAACACATAGTGAACTTAACTATCGCATGGTGAAATTAATTACTATAAATAACCAGCTGCAGATTTGGATTTTTACTATGCGATAGTTATGTACTATATTATATATACCTTGGCATAAAACGGAATATCGAATAAAACCTTTCTAATATTTAAAATCAGAAGTAGTATAACAGTTTATATAAAATAATCCGCAACAATTTGCAATTTGATTGTCTTTAATGTGAAAACAGTGGTCCATTAGTTCTACTTGAATGGTGCACCAAATTAGCAGTTGGTTAATTGGTTTGAAGAAAGTTTAGCGGCATAAATATGAAAAAATAATGGCCTAATTACTTAAAAACACCCCACTTTGAACTTTTTTTTTGTTTATACCCCGACGTAGGAAAATTTTCAATTATACCCTATTTCGGGTTTTTCATTTTCAACTTTACCCCCACTAAGAGTACAATTGATAATTTGAATAAAATTTATGAATAAAAATGTTAATAACAACAAATAGAAGGATTATATCATCTTTTCTCTTATTTGAAAAAATACAAATAGATCCTTTAACTTTTAAAATATTTAAATAAATCCTAATCATTAATTAAAAAATTAAATTATTTTTTTAAAAAGTCTGATCTACCATAGTACTTCTCCAATTTAAAAACCCGTCATTAAATATTTTTTTTAAAAATTATTTTTTAATTTTTGTGCTCCTCCTTCCAGGGGAGGAGCTCTTCTCCTTCCTTCCATGGAAGGAAGGAGCAAATCCTTCCTTTCATGGAAGGAGGAGCTGCGTGCTCCTCCTTCCATGGAGGAGGAGCTGCTCCTCCTCCCGGAGGAGGAGCAGATTTCCTTCGGAAAAAAAATCGGAATTTTTTTTTATTATTTTAGTTATGTATTAATTTTGTTAAGTTTTTAAATTTTGAAGAAATTAATGATAATTAATATAAATTAAATAGTTATTATTAGTTAATTTTTTAAAAAAAAATGGTATTTTTGTATAATTAATAACATTAACGTTTAATTAGAATATAAGTTAAAAATAAGGGACTATTTTAATCTTTTTTTTAGATAAAAAAAGAACAATTTAGTACTTCGGGGTAGAGTTGAAAATGAAAAATCCAAAATAGGGTATAATTGAGAATTTTCCTACGTCGGGGTATAAACGAAAAAAAATACAAGGTGGGGTGTTTTTAAGTAATTAGGCCAAAAATAATATAGATAGGTAATCCTCATAAACACTAAAAATAGAATAAAAATATAAAGATAATCATAAAATTATTAAGGAATTACTAATTACAGGCATATATAGGTAATTGATCTTGAAGGTATTCAAATTATTATTTTATTTTTATTTTTGGGGACTAAATTTTTTGTTTTTTCATTTTGATTATTAAATTTTTTTTGTTTCAAATGAGTTTTTCGGTCAAAAATATTTAGATGGCAGCCAGATTTTGTTTTTACCTAACCTCTTGATATGTGTGCATAAATCAACTTAAAAGCCTCCAAAATAAACTTATACGTATGTGACAAGTTTTCAAGATAAAATTAGCGAAATCTGATTAGCACTTGTCAAAAGTTTAGCTGCAACCTATGCATTTTGGCCATAAAAAACTTGTTTTAAAAAAAAGTTTATAGTAACCATAATGGAAAAAAAAGCTTAGTCATCAAAATTAAAAAAAGCGAAGTTTGCATACTCTCAGAATCAATTACCCATGTATATATAGTAAAATATATTTTAATTAGCCAGGCGCATATGAATTTTTCTGAGAATTGTTTCAGGAAAGAATATGCAATGACAGTCGATGCAGATGGTAACTCTTTCGCTGCATATAAGAAGTTAAAACTAGTTAGTACAAACCTTATTTCAAAACATTTAAAGTACAAATAAAATCTAAAAATAGTAGTTTTATGATCATAATATAGATTGATTTTTAGAAAAATATAGATGAAAATATAATTTAAAAAAAAAACTTGAGACTCTCAGATTTACAAAAGGAGAAGAAACCTATTAAGGGGAACTTGATAAATAAAAGTGAAGATCATAAATAATTATGGAAAAGCACTCACCTATCTTTCCAAACTTCGCAAGTTAAATATGTTGTCTCAGAATTTTCCATTGTTCATCAGCAATACTCCCATTGCTATACACATGCATCGAACTTTAAATTAGCTCGAAACTTCAAAGAAGTAAACGAAAACTTATTTAAATTTTAAAATAGAAAAAGAAAAAAAAACTACCAACCTGGCCTTCAATTTTGAGTGAAGTATTTTGGAGGATAAAAGATGGCAACACCTTCAGTTTTGGGCATGAATAAAGCTCTAAAGATCGTAGACATGGCATTATTTCCATTCCATTACCGCGGTCGTTTTTCTTCACCCTTTCATCAGCAATGATATCTTCATAAACCCACTCTTCCAATTCTTTCATTGAAGAAAAATGTAATTTTGTCAATTTGGGAAATAATGCAACATTACCAGAAACCTCGTGATGATCCATCCCAAGAAATTCAGCTCCTATTTTTTTCAAACTTTTAAACTTACGGATACTAAGATATTCAAGTGAAGGTAATTTTCCCAGCGATGGCAATTGCTCACAATTCTTCCATCCATGAAGACTAAGTCTTTTAAGACAAATCAGTGACTTCATCCAGCTTGGACCATTACCACATTTTATTGGTTCCTTGGTAATGCCATATAAGTAAATATTCCAAACTTGCCGGAGATGGCGCTAAAGCTTCTAACAATTCTTCATCTTGTGTTTTCCTCCACTCTACAACTTCATCTCTAAAACCTAGAAACAATTCAATGAGATGCTTTTTATCGTTTAACTGCGCTCCCTTAGCGTCTTCCACATCCACATCTGGCATATGTTGTCTCGTCCATCTTATGAATAAGAATCCACCAAGCTGATTTAGATTTTTTATATCTCTAAGAGACAATGCTGCTTCTTCACTTTCATTGTAGCCAATATTAATCAAGCATAAACTCTGTAAACAACTTAATGTCCCTATTATTTTTGGCATGAAAGCATGTGTCCCCAAGTTATTTACATTGATCAAACTAATTAGTTTTCCTATCCTTTTAGGTAATGATTTCAGAAGCCTACATCTCTCCACATTCAAAATCTGTAAATTATATAATTTACATATTGTTTCAGGCAACTTTTGAAAATCATTACAAGACAAGTCAAGTTGTCTCAAATGAATCAAGTTACTTATGTTAGATGGGATTTCTTCAATGCCACAATTTCTTAAGCTTAATGATCTCAAACAAGACAATTCATTAAATAAAATACTCAGAACAACTCCAAAAGATGAGATTCTTTCCGATGAAATTTTAAGACTGTGTAATCTTTTAAAAGTATAAAGGGAGATAGGAAAAGGGACTTGTTCGCCAAGTGTAATACCTACATGACGTATTTCCATAGGATTGCAACTTGTTCTAGTTTCTTCATGACTATTTAACTCTATGCTGCAATATTCATTTTTCATGAGAGATTGTGCAAAATCATGCACTAAATCATGCATCTTGCAGTAAATTCTATCACTCAAATATTCGTTCTCCCCAATTTCTATAATATCTTGGAAGAAAGAGCGCATAACTAAATTATGGAAATACTCTTCACCAATCATCTCCAAATTCTTTTCATTTGCTGCCCTAATATAACCTTGACCAATCCATAAAGCAATTAGTTCACTTTTACTCATCTCGTAGTCCTTTGGAAAGATGACACAATGAGAGAAACATTGTTTTAATGGCGAGGGCAAGTCGATATAACTTAACCACAATGGGGCTAGGACACACTCTTCAACTTCCTTCAGTTTCCATGATTCGCTATCTAACACATCTTCCCATTCTCTTACAGACTTTTTAAAGCGCAAAAGACTTGCTATCGTCTTTACAGCAAGAGGCAAACCCTTACACCTACTCACAGTTTTTCTCCCAATTTCTTCTAAAACTATGCACTCATTTCTAGACCTTTGGAAGAATGCTATGCTAGTAAAAATCTCCCAACATTCCTTATCGGACAAAAGTCCAAGTTGGATTATATTTACACTATCCATAGTTTTTGCAACGTCCTCCTTGCGCGTGGTGACCAAAATTTTACTTCCTAGTGCACCACACTCAAAAGAATGTTTTAGTTCTTCCCACTTTCTATAATCTTCGTTCCACACATCATCCAGAACGAGTAAAAACTTTCTTCCTAAAATACATTGTTGAATTTGTTGTACAATATTTTGCAATTCAACAAGATTTGAGGTAGATTTTGTAAGAGATTCAAGGATTGCCTTAGCAATCCTAACCTCATCAAAGGGATCAGAGACACAAACCCATATTTGCACATCAAAATGAGCTTTTATCATTTCTTCATTGTAGACTAGTTTGGCAAAAGTAGTTTTGCCAACCCCTCCCATCCCTACTATGGAGATGACATGAGGGTTTTGATCACTCTCAGCCAACAACAAGTCTATCACTGCAACTTTGTCATGCTGTCTACCTTTTACCTCTGCTATATTGATAACAGAGGTAGTCATTGCTCGTTCGATATTTTCATGGCCTTTTATCAGTGAAAAACTATATCTTTCTTTCTCTTTGGCAATCACATCTAGACTTTCATTTAGCTCTCTTATCTTGACAGCAATATCACGACGAAAACCAACTTCACGAAAACAAAAGCAGAAGGATAAGACGAAAGACCATACCTTAATCCTTTTAGGCCTGGAAGTGTTTTCATGTTCATCTCCCTCGAGTTTTGATTTCAGAATTTCAATGCTCCACTCGTCCAACACATCATCGATGTCATATGTTATGTTTTTTAGCTTGCGGAGCCAAAGCTTAACAGTTTCCTCCTTCAATTGCCTTTTCTCTGCATCAATGAGCACAGCTTGGATGGATTGGAGATTGCTAGTAAGCATTTTGACCTCATTCTTGACACCGGAAACAAGCTTAACATTTTGCTCTATCTGGCCAACAATGACCGATGTCAGCAGATCTAATGCTTTGGAAACAAGAAAATCGGCCATATTCAAAGAAAAAGAATAGAAATTGAAGATGATTGATAAAAACGGAGGGAAGTAGAAGTATATTGTAGTTGTGATAATAATTCAGACACTAGCATGCACATTTATAATGCAAGAAAACTAAGGAATAATCTCATCAATTAATTAATGTCAAAGCAATGTATCACTTTGGTTTTGATTTTGGTATAACCATTGTTTATCTTGGTGCCTAAGTTAAAGATTACTTCCATGGTGGCTTGAGCATATATTCACATAAATCTTTCCAAAAGCTGAACAGGAATACTAAGAACATTAACTTTAAAACAAGAATTTTAATTAATCTTTAGGGTAATGAAATAGATAAATAGAGGCATCTTCAATTAAAGAATTAAGGTTTACAAGGCGCATTTTATGAAACAGTTAAGAGTGCAGTATCCAGCAAACTGTAAATGAAAAACATTTGAGCTTATGATTTCAGACCAACCAAAACAAATAAATTAAAGCATAAGAAACAAATAATTTATGTAGCCTTGATCACTGTACGAGGAGAATTCAAAGCACGTTAAAAACAAGCTTTCAGGTTAATATTCAACTCGAATGTTTAGTTTAAAAGCTTTTAGGTTAATTGTACAAAACCTCATGTCAGGGGATTTGTGTATTTACCCCACTATAAGTCCATATAAATTCAATAAGCCCCGTTCTAATGATTTAATTATATAATATAAATTTTATTTGAACTTTTTTCATTCATTATAAATTAATTAATTTATAAAATTGGTGTGGTAATTATACAAAATTGTATTTATTGAGTTATTTATATTAATTTATTAAGGATAAGTATATTTAATATATTACTTACAATATATTTTATTATTATCAAAAAGAAAATATATACCGTAAAATTTTGTACCGTCCGTCCAAAAAAGTCAGTTCTCCTAAATTAAAATTCTCTATACGCCATTAGGTGGAGAAATTCTTAGGTGAACCTAATTCGCCACGTAGAATTATTCATTTATTTATCGTGTGACACCTGACAATAATAAATATATTAACCTATTAATAAATATCACATTAATCGTTTATATTTTAATGTGAATTAATATAATATTTATTGATTGGTTAATATATTTATTGTTGACACGGAATGTTTAAGTTCATGCAATGTATTTTTCCATGAGGTGCATGCATACACCCAGTTGTACAATCAAATTTTAGTAACTGAAAGGCAGATAAACATAATTCCTGCACACACACGTAGCTAGATATTGCATTGCATGCAATTAAGAAATAAAATGTAATGAAAAATATGTGTAAGAACTAAAATGCAAGGAAAAATATGTGTAAGAAATAGAGGATCCTATAATTGCATGCCCTACATTTGTCTGATTAACCTATGTTATATATATATGTCTTTACATGTAATGCTCGAACTCCATAACTAGCCATGGCTCCATCTTCATCACTCGTAATACTACTCGCCATTTTCTTCTCTCTATCAATGTTCTCCGGCGACGCATTTGCCGGCGGCTGTAACGGACAGTATACTCGCGTCGCAACTCTATATCCCTTCAGTCTGCAAGGCTGGCAAGGCGATTGTTTTCGGAACTCCGCTGGTTATGTAACATACACTCAAGATTACGGCCTCGGCTACATTCAGATCTCCACATTTGACGCAAGAAGCAAATTTTGTTCAGATTCGTATGAATTTAAAGTGAATGGGCAGAGTATAGGACATGATACTTATCGTTTGTCTATCACCAGTCCTCATACTTTTGACTTCGACCCAAGTTTAAGGGGCGCTGTAAGTTTTTTTATTTAATTTAGTGTTTTAAAAACTGAACCGGACTGAGAGGTCCAACCGGTTTAAACAGGAACCGGTCACTCGTCTGGTTAAAAACTGTAAAATAACTAATATTTCAACCGGGATTGAAC
Source organism: Mercurialis annua (assembly GCF_937616625.2). NCBI lineage: Eukaryota > Viridiplantae > Streptophyta > Magnoliopsida > Malpighiales > Euphorbiaceae > Mercurialis > Mercurialis annua. The sequence goes on from NC_065577.1 coordinate 1,798,070, forward strand.
CGGTGAACTGCTGTTAAGAATTAGTGGCGAAAAAATCCATCACTGGATACTTAAAGATTTTCGGTAATTCTATTTTTTTTTTAAATTTCATGCAACCGGTTGAAACAGTAGTTGAACCAGTTGAATTGGAAAGCCGAAATCCAGTGGCGTCACTGGTTTAGCCAGCGTTTTGATTTCTAAAATATTGCTTTAGTTACTTTTTTTAAGGTCTAACAATATATTCAATTTTTGTACAAGAGTTTTTTTTTTTAATTTTATTCAATTTTTATAATTTTGCTATTTCGTTGCAATATTAGTCAATGTTTATCTAATTAAATTAATTATTTTAACTTTAATTGAATTGATATTCCATAATTTGAAAAACTCATTTTTTAAAATTTCTAAATTTACTTTATAATTTTAAATAAATTACAAATAGCGTTAGAATTTAATTTTAAATTCTCTTAATTTATTGGTGGTTGAAATAAAAAAAAATACATTGAAACTAAAATTGATAGGCAAAATCAAATAAAATTAATAGGTATTATATTAAAGTGGAGATTCAAAGAATAAATTGATCGAAAAAAATTGCTAGAATTGTAAGAAAATATTAATATTATGTTACCATTACAAACATTATATTTTTTAGATAAAATTATAATAAGTTGTAAAGATTTAAATTTAATTTACTATCATATCTATTTTTTAATAATAATATTTAATTGCAATATGATTAAATGATTTTAATTTCTTTAAATGATATGACCAGATAAGAGAGCATGGAGTGGAGGTTTATATGACAACAAATGGGCTGAACTGTGACCAAAAACAGGAACCACAAGCAGCAAAAGCTACGGAGATAATCTGAAGATAATGTCGTTTATTTTTAATTAAGTCATCGTTATTTCAATAAATTAAAATTTCATGCTACAAACATGAGATTTTTGTTGTTGTAAACCAATAAAATAAAGTAGTCATTAAATTTATAGTTTTATATAATTGTCTTTTCTAATTTTTTATTGTAAAAAATATAATTGATAAATCTAAATTTTTATATAATTGGTCAATCCTAAATTCAATTTTTTTAAATAAAATAATTAATTGAAAGACTAATATAACATAATAATAAACTAAAGCAATGATTTGAGTTTTGCTCTATCTTCTCGCAGTTGGCTGATATGAGCAGATCTAATGCTTAGGTAACAAGAAAATCAGCCATATTCAAAATAAAAGAATAGAAATCGAAGATGGCTGATAAAATGAAATAAAAAAAAAAAACAGATTTGGTTATTTCACACTAAAAACACAATCAAAGTGCAAATTTTGGCAGTTATGTTTCATATCTTGTTAAAACTTAATAGCTTGCTCTCCAAGAAAAGGGTCATTAGGAATAATCTATTAGTAAGTCGGCTCATAATGATTAGATTAGTCTATTGTTAATTGTTTGATTCCGAATAGGGGTGCATTCAATTCGAATCGAAATTGCTCTTTTTTAAACTGAACTGAATCGGTTTTATAATGATGTAAGCAATTCCAAACCAAACCCGTCAGCTTAGTTAGTTTCTTAGATCGGTTTGTACAAAAATAGAACTGAAATATTTTTATCTCCAAAACCAAACCGAAACAGAAAAAAAATTACATTTTCAACTCAAAACAAATCGAATTTGTCAGTTCGTTCGACAACTTAGATTATAAAGCTCCATAGCTTGACATTATGCTGAAACTTGGCTGTAATTTGTTTTATGGCAGGGTAGTAAATGGTGTAGCTTGCAAGTACATTATGAGTATTAAGGTTTCATGCTGTTGCAGGTATTGCACTGCTTATGATCTTGAAAATTGGAAAATTTTATGAACAAAGGTCATTGCGGTCCGTGAATTTGTGTGTCAAAGTCAATTATGTCCCACTTAGCCCTTTTAATCAATTAAGGATTATACTTTTTATTACTAGGATTAAGTGATAATACTCTCTAATTTTTGCTTAATTAAGGATAAAATTGGGTCATTTCGGTCTCTAAATTTGTTTATCTTGGACAATTTTTATTGTCAACTGACCTAAAAACCGAAATATTGTCGTTAATTGATTAAAATGATTAAGTGTACCCTGACGCATAAACATTATGAAATTAATTTGGATTTTCATATGATTAAGACTAACAAGTCTACTTTGCTTTGATTTGATTTAGGTTTTAATAATAACCCGATGAACGGAGACCATGTGGCGCTCGTACATTGGATACCCCAATGATGAAGCGAGATCGATAAATAATGCACCAATTTTGCATTTAAGGGTGAATATAAAGCATTAGCCTTACTTATGTATATAGTGAAGGTATTAGAAGGTTGGTTTTAGGGCAGCATACCCTTGCAATTGTGACTGTTGGTGAAGGGCAATTATTGCATTCTGTGAATGTTGAAGTGGTTTTAATTATCTAAAAGTCACAAATCATTAATTAATTGTCAAAGCTGTATGTGATTCAATTCAAGTGTTATTTTTTATGATAAATTAATGGATTAATCGTAAACTAATACACGAATTTTCCCCTAATTTATAATTACAACAAGAACTTTAAAATACAATAGCAGTTTATAACATTGATGGACGGTGAAATTTAATTGTTCAATTTTGAAACAAAAAGGGTTTTTCTATACACAAAGAAGTTTAAGCACTAATATGTACTGTTAGAGAAACTATGAGGGTATATGTACCTTTTGCCTAAAATATAATATGTTCATGGTAAAATTAACTCGGTACAAATTTTTTTTCCTACACTAATTGCCCCTGAAGGCCCCCAGTTGCAGGGCTTCGCATGGGTACCATGGCAGCAACTGATCTAATTGATGGCCCTGATTCATGTACAGAATCATCAATGTGCCTCTGAAAATATGATACCAGGGAATTGATGTCTGAGAACATCCTTTTCCGAAACTTGAACCCCTCGGGATACAGACCAACATACTCATGATGCAGATTTGTGCCTCTAATGTAGGTCAGAATGGATGTGCCAGGGTGCTCATGAGCAATGCCAAAAGAATAAACTATTCTTGTTGGGTGGTCCGACTTCTCAACCCTTAGTTGCTCGTCAACTTCTGCTTTGGTGCCCCGTCTAAACTTTCGATAGCTTAGCATCGTCTTGAGATGAGCCACCAAGGGGTCAACATAGCGGTCCATTAACTGCAGGCAATCGACAGAGATTTATACTTTTTACAGTTGATTAAAATGAACTAAAACAAGACTGGGATACATATCATCGATTCATCATAGTAGAAACTCACCTCGTCCAAATCCTCAAAAGTGTCCTCCCCAATTTTCAGGGTCTTTCCGATACGCAGTAAACTGGTAATATCTTTGTGTTCCTTTCCTCCTTCGACAATATCCTTGTGAGCATAAACGCCATCATAAACTTTTAGAGTTAAAGTTAAATAGGATGGCCCCCAAGAACTAGGACGAACTACACTTTCCCCAGGATCCTTGTCCGATAAGAACTGTGGAAGGCAATAACAAAATAAGAGTTTAGACGACACAACAATTTGTTATTTTCCATATAAATAACAATCATAAAAAAAGAACGACAGAAGTATGAAGGATAAATCACTAGAAATCATTGATAAGAACAATCATTAATATCATGCCAACCCTTCGAAACCATGATATTAATAATCATAAAGGAATTAATCTATATTAATGTAAACGTGAAGCATAAAATTCTATAACAAGGGTTATCTTAACATTATTGTTGCTACTGAGAACGATACCAGCTGGATATGTCAGAAACTATCATCTTCACACATGATATGAACTAAAAAGTACAATGTCAGATAGCTTGTTTGCAACATCCAAATGAGATACTTTGGGAAGTAATATCACAGTCAAAAGCAACCAAATACTAATTCAATGTATGAGAGTGGGACAAGGGGTACAAGAAGAGAACAAAAGTACTAAGAATAGCGATATTTTGTGAAGGTTACAATTTATGATGAGCTAATGTAATAAAGTGTAGGGTTGATTAAAGATTAATTACTAAAAGAAATATTTACGATGAGTTAATTTTTAATTTTTTTTCCAAACCTGTTTTTCTTTTGAGAACATCTAGTTACCTGCTTTTCTCAAACAACAGTTCTCTCTTTTCTTTTTGGAAAAACACTATTCTCAAACCATTTTTCCTATTACTTATGACTCCCTTAATTGTTATATACAAATCCAAGTTTGAACAATCCAGCAAAAGGCCTTAATAACATGAAATTTAAGCAATAGATGGAGACATCAATAGATTTAAATAACTGTAACGACACGGTTGGTGTCGTGATCCCGACAATGGGTCTGTAACAGTCATAAAATATCACGCCGCAATTTTTAAGATATTGAGAAGTTTGTGAAGTTAATAGAGTTAGTCAAGAGTTAATTATAAAATATTGTTAACTTAGAACAAAATAAAACATTAAGTTGATACCTACAAGACAGGAAAAAAACCCAATATCGCTGCCTAGGGGTCATGAACTTCATTGTTAACATTATTTATTCCTAGATGATGAAGTCTACACACATTAGTACCAAGGGGCTTAACCACACACAGGTAAGTAACTCATATGACTAAGTAATTTAAAGTCAATTCGATCAATCAAATTGAAGTTTATAATCCTGAGGTGTCAAGAAATTACCTCCATTGCTTCATCAGCGGTTATATTCTGGAAGCGAGGATGAACAATCATCCTAGGCTTAAAGTGTTTCTTTACTAGCGCCTTCTCTTTGCGAGCTTTTTCTCGTGCACTCTGCAGGCTGCTTCGATCTTCATGGTAATAAGGATCCAAAACGCGGACTTGCTGATGTCGGTTTTTCCTCATCTCACCCTCCTTACTTACCAAGAATACCTGAAACCTATTTTTTTGAATTGATTTGATCTTGCAGGTTAGCATATCACCTTCATGCAGCCTGTCAGCCAGCTCAGGTATATCCCGCCAATCATCTGCATAGTCTTCCTTTGTGAGTATTCCAGTTAATCCTGATTCCAGTGCACATATTGCCTTTCCGCCTTGCAATCTGCGAACAGTGACCGCTATTGTTCTCCCTTCAGCAAGGGTTTCATCAGTTTCGCCTGAAATCATGTAGAACTCCTCATCCTGTGTAGGTTCTTTATACTGTTTGCGCCAATCCTGAAAACCCTGTATCAGTTCCCCTTTTATATCCTTCAAAGTCTCCTCCTTATTTTCACGCTTCTTATCAACGACATAAACATCAATTTTAAGAGATTTTAGTAAATTAGGCCTGTCTCTAGCATGTTCTATTGCCATCTCCAGTGCTTCATCCTTGTCATTTGCATCACCACTGTCTATTTCATAAACATCTTTTGCCATCTCCTGCGCTAAACCATAAGATTCTGGATGTATTCTAGTATCATCCAACAAATCAATAAACTGGCTGCTATTAGCTGCCAGCCCACTACGCCGGACACGCAAAAAACCAACTGCATTTACGAAAACATTTTTATCAAGTCCATGAACTGTCACAAAGTCTTTCCGGGTTAAAATTGCTCCCCACCTTACTAAAGACCTCTGCAAAAATGCTGCCTTTCTGGGACCAAGTCCAGAAATGAACTGCAATGGGGCAAACAACCATTCATGGGCAGTAGCCATGTTAACGTCAAGGCCCACCTTGTTTGTGACATCTACCATAACCTGTTCGGCCATTGCATATTTCTCATCAGAATTAAGAAAATTCTCCAAAGGGCTGAGTTTCCAAGACAAAATCTCTCTAGCCGGTCCACAAAGTGTCGCAACCATTGCCAATGGATTTTGCAGATAACGACCAAGGGCAACAGCTCGCCGAACAATGCCTGAAAAAACAAGCCTAGTTAGAATAGTTTCCACTAACAGAAATTTTGCAAAAAGAATAAACAGCAATGTAGGTACCTGGCTGACCAGCTAGTTGGTCAGAAGAAATTCGAGAATTCTCATAAAGGCGAGGCAAAGCCTCATCGCCATAAACAATGCTCAACTCATCCATCTCGTGTCCAACATCTCTTGGGTTATTTTCCACCATCTTAAAAATGATCTGACAACAAAAATACGCTTCATTAGAATCACCTTATAAGACAGTGCACTATAAACACAGTAAGAGAAAAAAAAACATCTAAGCAGCCAAAATGCGGAGAAGTTCCTTGAAGAGGGCCAAAAAATCTATTGGACAATGATAGTGTGACGACTACAGCTTATCAAAACTTTAGGATTATAACTGCTGATGTTTAAAAGCTCAATATGTTGCACATTAGAACTCTCAATATAGTAGGGAACATTAAGAGTCACACATCAGTGCCAAGAAAAATTAAGCTATGAAAGTCACAAACATTCAAGTAAATTCAAGAAAATGTTCTCACTCAAATTCCAGTAATAGCAACAAGATATTGCATCACTAACTATTGTTTTCCGTTATGAAAAGGACAGGCCTGATTAAGGAAGCTAAAACCAGTTAAAATTTGATTTAATCAAAAAGTGATGGCACTCAAGGAGCCATGTTTTCTGTACAAATCCAAAGAATTGGGACATCAAATAAAACTTACCTCATAAATGTCATCCTTAAGCCTTGTGCAAGACAAATTCACAGCTCCTAGGACAACCACATGTGGCCGGTGATCAGTCATGAACTTCAGAACAAGCTGCTGGTCACATTGCTTTTGTTGTTGGTCATTGATGTTTTGAGATTGCAATGTAAGGGAGCCAGCATAAAGTACATCTAGCACCTCGCCAGATGAATCTAACATCACAAAAGTGGTGGCCTGCTTTCCAGGGCCCCAACAGCACGCCATGACCCTTGGAGAAGCTTCATCATCTGAGGAAATATCATTGTCTTTCCGTTGATATGGACCTACAGAAACTTTATTCCACAAAACCTTCCCATACTCCCACAACAACATATTTTTAGCTCTACTGGTCAACAAGGATCTTGCTTCTTTCTCCATCGAAGGCAACAGAAAATTATGCAAAGCATCCTTCAGTATCAGACTCCTCTGCTCATTCCATACTTGAGCAGATTTAGTAACACCATCACTAAGATAATGTTCTTCGCAGTCATGAATAAACTGATTCATTACTTTCTCTGGAAGCTTAAACGTAACTTGTAAAAGCTTATCCTCTTCGGCCTTTTGGATAAGCAACCATTGAGCATCCTCAAACCTGTTCACTGGCTTTTCCCTGAGCCACTTCACGTTGGCAAGTTGATGATAAGCGTCTATTGCTGAATTTCCATCTGGTGTCGGACTTGTCGATACAACACAGTTATCCACATACAATGCACGCACATGTTTCCTGATACTTGGCTCCCAACTTATCTCAACAGCAGCCTGGAAGAATCCAATAGATAGCAGATAAGTAAAGGTGCTTGTATTTTGATCTAATGGGCGTTTATTTAAAGCAAATAACCGTAAACAAAAAATACCATGTGCCTGGCTCCTTTAAGAACAGCTTGTGGATTTTTAAACATCACACATGTAAAATTTGAAGCCACCTGCTCTGGTGTTTCTTTTGGAGTCTCCACGAAGGTCCCCTACAATTATATGTAACAAGAGAATAAGATAAATGCAACAAAAATCAATCTCTATAAGCCCGCAATGACGACAATATAAACTCACCATCTTTGTTAAGGACAAGGCCATTCCAAGTTGCTCCGCAATGAACCCAAACTTGTTTGCTACATCCCATAAGCCAGCCTTACTGCAGATACTATATTGGGATTTCCTTTTGGGCCTCTTATACTGACCTTCGTCGAGACCCGGCTCACCTGGAGGGAAATGTAAATTAAACTGTGCATCAACATCTTCAACTTCTCTTTCTGATTCTGCAGCCTTGAGTGAGGTGAGAATAGACTCAAACAGCTGCTGATTTAGGTCAGGTCTTGTTTGATCATACATCCGCCTAGATTCTTCCTCAAATCTTTTATTATAGTACGACTCTAAAGCAGTCTTTCGCTTTTGAAGAAGTAACCACTTGCGATCCAAGTCATGAATTGCCCAGAGCACCTAGAAAGTAAGGACATAAACATTAGACTGAAATCTTGATATTTGTTCGAATGTTTAGTAAAACATGAGAAGGCGACGAGCTATTACCTTGTGCCACTTGAGCATAGGTGGTGTGTCAGACTTATCATAACTATCATCATCGTGTTGGTCGGGATCCTTCAACAAGCTTAAACACTCCTCCTTCCGGTACATGGCAATGAATGGGACCTGTAACAGAATAAAATAAAAAAACGATAAGAGGGGAGCATAAAAAATCTAGACGGAGAAGAAAGTGTTCCAATGCAAAGCGATAAATACTCACATCTAACTTATGAAAATGGCGAAGTTGCAAAAAACGGCAGATGTCATCCCTATCCAAAGGCACATGGTTTCCTTCATTGCTGGCTCCTCTTTTGTTGAACAATGGCACTACACCGTTGGCAAGTTGATTAAGTATCCAGTTGCACTCATTTGATAAACTGATAGCATCAGTTGGAAGGGAAGCAGCGGTTTCTTCAGATATCTGCATAAAAATAGAAAACAGAAAATATAAGAAAAGAAAAGATGATGGGAAACAAAGTAACAGAAAAACAGTAAACATTATAGAAAACCTGCATTCTTTCTGGATAATCAATCACCCGAATTCGCTCATCTTTCTCGGTCATATATTTGTCAGAGAGTACAGTGGGCTCAAACTCGGTATGCATGCTTGTTTCCTCGCACAGGCTAGATTCCAACTCCAGTTTGCGGCGTAGCAGCAAGTCATCAACATCCCCAAATAATTCATGAGCTTCCTGCAAAGAAGATGATGCAATTCCAAATTCTTGCGGAGATGTCTTTTTCTTCAACCTGTTACGTCTACATAAAAAGCAGACCATGGATCAAAGACATTTACATACACGAGGAGCAGGCACAAGTTCAAGCCATGGAAATCATACAACACATCGATTAAAAACATTTACATACACGAAGAGCGGGCACAAGTTCAAGACATGGAAATCATACAACACATCGATTAAAGACATTTACATACACGAGGAGCAGGCATACAGCACAAGTTCAAGCCAATACAACACATCCATTAGAGACATTTGCATACACCAGGACCAGGCATACAACACAAGTTCAAGCCAATACAACACATCGATTAAAGACATTTGCATACACCAGGACCAGGCATACAACACAGTTCAAGCCAATACAACACATCGATTAAAGACATTTGCATACACCAGGACCAGGCATACAACACAAGTTCAAGCCACGGAAATCATACCTAATGGGAGCTCCGTCCTCATCTTCGTGGACAATAAAGTCCGCCATCTCATCGTCAATGTCGTCAGGCTTGTCCTCCTCTTCTACCAGCTGATCATGCTCAACCCTTTCCTCGGCAGTGGCTTTCTTGAGCCGCTTAAATTTCTGAGAAGAGAACAAAGTAATGAATTAGGTCAAACTCGTAAACAGCATTAATTAATTAGGTCAAACAGAAGATAGCTAACTAACCTTGAATGCATTATTGTCCCTAAGCAGCTCGTAGTCTTCTTCATCGAGCACGCTAATGACGTTCAAACACCTCTTCTTCTTCTTCTTCTTCTTCTTCTTCCGCTCTTCTTCCTCCTCTTCAATGTCGTCTTCAACAATGAAATCATCTTGCTCGTACTCATCTTCTTCTTCACTGTCGTCTTCACTGTCGTCTTCAACACTGTCGACAATTAAATCATCTTTCTCATACTCATCTTCATCACCGGCCGAGATGTTGAGCACCGGTGCCGGAGTCATCTTAGGGTTATTTCGAATTAGCTTCGCGCGCAATTCCCAAATTCCAGTATCCTTAATTCTCAATTTTTATTGTAAAATCAGCATATTATGCAGCGGGATATTATGATTTAATTATTATTATTATTTTAATAATAATTCTATTTAATGCTATTTAAAGAATAAGAGTGATGTAGATGATTGTACAATTTTTTTGAACGGGAAAATAATATTTTACCTCATTATTGAAATATTGATATTAACATAATTCAATTATTTTTAGTTTTAACTTATTTAATAATATAATAAAATATTATTAATTTTATACATAAAAAAGTAGACAGAGTATATATAATAAATTATTCATTTAACAATTTAATCACTTAAAATTAAAAGATTTATGATAAATTTTAAAATTAATTGAGGGAACCAATATATAGAAAAAAAATCTCGCTCTAATTTTCTACTTTATTTCATTTTAAATTTCTGTTTTATTTTAAAAAATCATATCAATTCACCTTCTTTTTTTTTTTTGAAATAAAGCTGTACGTGAATAATAACTATAATATCCTTAAAATGGTTAAGTGTAGGGGTGAGCATCGGTCGGTTCGGTTCGGTGGGAAAATTTTCGGTTTTTTCGGTTTTCGGTTTGGAAATTTCTCAAACCGAACCGAACCGAACTTTTAGTTTGGAAGTAAAAAAACCGAACCGAATTAAACCGAAATATTTCGGTTCGGTTCGGTTCGGTTCGGTTAAAACCGAATTTAATTATTTTTTTAATTTTTTTAATTTTTTTATTAAAATTAATTCAAATATTAAATAATTAGAGTCTAATATACTTTCATATATGTTTAAATAACAATTATTAATTCATATATCAATAATAATAAAGATATAAATACAAAAAACATATAAATATAAGTATATATGTATATTATTTTTAAAAAAGTTATATATTTTATATTAAACTTCGGTTCATTCGGTTTTTTCGGTTTTTCGGTTTTCAAAACACACAAACCGAACCGAACACCGAACTCCGAACTTTACCTAAAGTAGAAACCGAACCAAACCGTTTTCACCGAAAAACCGAACCAAACAACAAAGTTCGGTTCGGTTCGGTTCGGTTTTTCGGTCTGGTTCGGTTCTTGCTCAGCCCTAGTTAAGTGTTACTTTAACTTTTTAATTTTTATTATCAATTAAATAATTAATATCGGATAACATATTTTTAATGAGCATTGCAGGTTTTTCTTGATAACTACACAACATTAATTTTATTGTATTACTTTATTAAATTATTATTAAGGTTAATGTCAAAAAAATTCACGAACTTTACACGTTTTTTTATTTTAATCACGCAGTTTAAATTTTCTTATTTTTATACACGAACTACCACTTTTTCTCAAATTCATACGCGGTACTAAGGCAGCACTCATTCTAATGATGCCAATTTGCTATTATTATTTTTACCGTTTTGTTCATAATGTCGTTTAATTCTAATTAAATTTAGAAATTAGATTTAGAATTAAACGGTAAAAATAATAAATAGCATTTAATTCTAATAAATAACATTTAATTCTAATTAAACTATCACTAATTAATATTATATTTATTGATTGGATAGGATTTAGGAGTCGAAAAAAGGCGGATTAGGTTAAAGAACGACACTGTTTCTTGTTCCTTCATTTAGCAAGAAACGGTGCCGTTTGAGGTGAATTTGTCCATATGTGAAACGACACCGTTTCACATGTGGAATCCGAGGTGTATTGACACATCATCTTCCTGTCGCACTGTCAATATAAATACGTGGGAAAAAAAATTATGATAAATTTGAGAAAAAATGAAAGTTCGTGGTTTTATATGGCTATTTTTAAAGGTGGTGATTTAAATGAAATTTCGAATAAAGTTCATGATTTTTTTAGAAATTAACCCTTTTATTTTACATTAAAAAGTTTAATAGTATATTTTAGTTATATATTTTGTAGAAAATATTTTAATTTTTATTTATTAAATTTGTGTCCTACTTTAATTTTCGGACTGACTTCGTGACTAGTCAATCGATATAATCAAAACACGCGGATATCGATAATAAAACTAACCGATGAAATCGAAACATATGGACATTAATAGCAAATCCAACCGATAAAAGCACACCTCTTAAGAAATAATTTTTTTTTTTGATGAATATCTTACCTTTAAATTAATATGCATTTTGCGATAATTCTACCGTTAGCCTCTATTTCGACCCTTTGTGATAACAGTTTCTATGTCTTCCTAAATTTGTTGAATCGATCCTTTTGTGTTGCAGCTCTAAGCCTTTAATCTCCACTGAGCCTCCGAGATAAAGCTTACTATTTCACTGTATTTGATCATATTTATAATTTTTTAAGTTGCTTTAACTTTAGTACATTGTTACTATCTTTTAAAATTACTTATAAAAATACTTTAAACTTATTTTCCTTAAAATTAAACTTTAATAATTAAATAAAAAAAAATGTAGTTTAAATATCGACATTATTAACTTGAAAGCTTGTTTTAAACTACAAAAAAATGTAGTTGCCTGTATTATTTGGGTACTCTGTTTCCCAATCCTTTTAATTTGAATTTCCTTCATACAGTGATCAAATTCAAAGCTATATATTTTCTTTTTTTGTTCTGCTTTAATTTGGTTGGTCTGAGGTCATAAGTTCAAATGTTATTCAATTGTTGTTTGCTGGAAGAAAAAAAACTCTAAAAATTGCACTCTAACTGTTTGATTCCCTAATTTACTTAATTTTGTCCATCTTAATTCTTTGGGTTGTAGAAAATTTGAATGATTAATTGTTTTAAGCTAAAAGCGAAACTATGGCATGAAGAAAATATTTTAGTATATATTTTCATGATTCTTGTTCAGTTTTTGCAAAGATTAATGTGAGTATATACTAAAGTCACCATTAAAGTAACCTTTAACTTAGACACCAAGATAAAGAATGTTTATACGAAGATCAAAACCAAAGTGATACATTGCTTTGACATTAATTAATGGATCATATCATTCCTTAGTTTTCTTGCATTATAAATATGCATGCAATGTTATTGAATTATTATCATATCATAACCACATCTGCAATATACTTCTGCTTTTTTCCATTTTATCAATCATCTTCAATTTCTATTCTTTTCCTTTGAATATGGCTGATTTTCTTGTTTCCAAAGCATTAGATCTGCTGACATCGGTCATTGTTGGCCAGATAGAGCAAAATGTTAAGCTTGTTTCCGGTGTCAAGAATGAGGTCAAAATGCTTACTAGCAATCTCCAATCCATCCAAGCTGTGCTCATTGATGCAGAGAAAAGGCAATTGAAGGAGGAAACTGTTAACCTTTGGCTCCGCAAGCTAAAAGACATAACATATGACATCGATGATGTGTTAGACGAATGGAGCATTGAAATTCAGAAATCAAAAATCGAGGGAGATGAACATGAATACACTTCCAGGCCTAAAAGGACTAAGGTATGGTCTTTTGTCTTATCCTTCTGCTTTTGTTTTCGTGAAGTTGGTTTTCGTCGTGATATTGCTGTCAAGATAAGAGAGCTAAATGAAAGTCTAGATGTGATTGCCAAAGAGAAAGAAAGATATAGCTTTTCACTGATAAAAGGCCATGAAAATATCGAACGAGCAATGACTACCTCTGTTATCAATATAGCAGAGGTAAAAGGTAGACATCATGACAAAGTTGCAGTGATAGACTTGTTGTTGGCTGAGAGTGATCAAAACCCTCATGTCATCTCCATAGTAGGGATGGGAGGGGTTGGCAAAACTACTTTTGCCAAACTAGTCTACAATGAAGAAATGATAAAAGCTCATTTTGATGTGCAAATATGGGTTTGTGTCTCTGATCCCTTTGATGAGGTTAGGATTGCTAAGGCAATCCTTGAATCTCTTACAAAATCTACCTCAAATCTTGTTGAATTGCAAAACATTGTACAACAAATTCAACAATGTATTTTAGGAAGAAAGTTTTTACTCGTTCTGGATGATGTGTGGAATGAAGATTATCGAAAGTGGGAAGAACTAAAACATTCTTTCGAGTGTGGTGCACCAGGAAGTAAAATTTTGGTCACCACGCGTAAAGAGGACGTTGCAAAAACTATGGATAGTGTAAATACAATCCAACTTGGACTTTTGTCCGATAAGGAATGTTGGGAGATTTTTACTAACATAGCATTCTTTCAAAGGTCTAGAAATGAGTGCATAGTTTTAGAAGAAATTGGGAGAAAAATTGTGAGTAGGTGTAAGGGTTTGCCTCTTGCTGTAAAGACGATAGCAAGTCTTTTGCGCTTTAAAAAGTCTATAAGAGAATGGCAAGATGTGTTAAATAGCGAATCATGGAAATTGAAGGAAGTTGACGAGTGCGTCCTAGCCCCATTGTGGTTAAGTTATATCGACTTGCCCTCGCCATTGAAACAATGTTTCTCTCACTGTGTCATCTTTCCAAAGGACTACGAGATGAGTAAAAGTGAACTAATTTCTTTGTGGATTGGTCAAGGTTATATTAGGGCAGCAAATGATAAGAATTTGGAGATGATTGGTGACGAGTATTTCCATAATTTAGTTATGCGCTCTTTCTTCCAAGATATTATAGAAATTGGGGAGAACGAATATTTGAGTGATCGAATTTACTGTAAGATGCATGATTTAGTGCATGATTTTGCACAATCTGTCATGAAAAATGAGTATGGAAGCATAGAGATAAATAGTAACGAAGAACCAAGAATAGATTTCAATCCCATGGAAATACGTCATGTAGGTATTACAGTTGTGGAACATGTCTCTTTTCCTATTTCCCTTTACAGTTTTAGAAAGTTACGTAGTCTTAAAATTTCGTCGGGAGGAAGCACATCGTTTGGAGTTGCCCTAAGTATTTTATTTAATGAATTGTCTTGTTTGAGATCATTGAGTTTAAGAAATTGTGGTATTGTAGAAATCCCATCTAACATAAGTAACTTGATTCATTTGAGGCAGCTTGATTTGTCTTTTAATGTTTTTGAAGAGTTGCCTGAATCGATATGTAAATTGTATAATTTGCAAGTTTTGGATGTGGAGAGGTGTGGACGTCTAAAATCATTACCTAAAGGGATAGGAAAACTAATTAATTTGATCTATCTAAATAACTTGGGGACATATGCTTTCATGCCGAAAGTAATAGGGAGGTTGTATGGCTTACAAAGTTTAACCAAAATTAATATAAGCCACCATGAAACAATAGAAGCCCCATTATCTCTTAGAGATATAAAAAACTTGAATCAACTTGGTGGATTCATGTTAATAGACTGGACGAGACAACATGTGCCAGATGTGGATGTTGAAGACGCTAAGGGAGCGCAGTTAAACGATAAAAAGCATCTCGTTGAATTGTCTTTAAGTTTCAATGATGAAGTTGGACAAGAATGGAGGAAAAAACAAGATGAAGAGTTATTAGAAGCTTTAGCGCCCCCAACAAGTTTGGAGCATTTAGCGATATGGAATTACCAAGGAACAAATAAAATCTGTCATGGTCCAAGTTGGATAAAATCATTGATTTGTCTTAAAAGCCTTTTCCTTTATGGATGGAGGAACTGTGAGCAGTTGCCATCGCTGGGAAAATTACCTTCGCTTGAATACCTTTTCGTAGGTGAATTCGAGAGTTTAAGAGAAGTAGGAGTTGAATTTCTTGGGATGGATCATCATGAGGTGTCTGATAATGCTGTATTATTCCCCAAATTAACGGAATTACACTTTTCGGACATGAAAGAATGGGAAGAGTGGATCTATGAAGATATCATTGCCGACGAAAGGGTGAAGAAAAACGACAGCGGTAATGGAATGGAAATAATGCCATGTCTACGATCTTTACATCTCTCGACATGTCCGAAGTTGAGGGTGTTGCCATCTTTTATCCTCCAAAATACTTCACTGCAAATAAAAAGATATTGAGCAAGCTTGTGGAATAAGTATGTATATATGAAGGCAAGGTTGGTATAGTTTCTTCTCCTTTTTGTTTTTTATTTTGAAGTTAATGAAACAATATTTTTTAACATATCCATTTATATTCAATTCATCAAACTACAGTCTTTCAGAATGTATTAGTATTTAAAATAATATGAAACAAGTTTGGTACTTACTAGTTATAATTTTTTATTTGCAGCCAAAGAGTTACCATCTGCACCAATTGTCATTGTTGTCTGCTACTGATTGCATATTCTTATTGGCAAGAATTAAGAATGTTTTTAATTATTTTAATATTTTCATGCTATTTTTTAGTGTTTATGAGAATCTATTATCTATTTCTTTTTTCAATTTATATTCCTTTCATATTACTTTATGCACTGTACTTTCTTGAAATTTATTAACCAAACTGCTAATTTTATGCATCATTTAAGGAGAACTTTTCGACCATTGTTTTCACACTAAAGATGCAATCAAATTGCAAAATGTTGCGATTATCTTATAAAAATTGTTGTAAATAGCTCGACTCTCTAAGAGAATGTGCATAAGGAATTCCGCATCTCGGCTTTCTTGCCTGCCAACGATGGTCCATGGAGTGGCAAGTGATGGCTATGCTGCTTCTGATATCTTGAATATCGGAAAGGTCTTGCTCGATATTTTGTTTAATGCCAAGGTATATAACGTAACTCTCGCATTGTGAAGTTAATTTGATTTTTATATCATTATTATGAATAACAAGGTGCAAATTTATTGCATCGTTTAACTCCTCTTGCTGCAGCAGGTGGTACCCAAAATGCTAGAACCGCATGCTCTCCATTTATTGGGTTGTTGTTCCTTCCACCAATCACAAACTAGTATCGATTCTCGACGAGCAATTAAGTTGCGGATTCTTTCTGTAGGCTCGTCATAATCTACAAGTAACAGCATTGCTACTACATCCACAACAGATGCAGTGACTTGCTTCCTCGATAAGTAATTGATCGGCGCATTTCATGAAATTGGCTCGATCCAAGAATGTTAATATTATTACAAGCAAAATTCTGACATATACTGAAACCAGTTGAATTTTCATGGCTTGTAATTTGCTTTATGTTTTTTGTTCTGCTTTGGTGTGAGATAATATATTAAGCATTGGGTTGTAATTTTATCAGAAAAGGCTTGCATATCCTTGTTAAATTTGTATTCATTGAGAGAATTTCTTGTATGTTATTTTTAGTGAATCTCATTTGAAAATTTGAATTTGGTTAACAATTCAACAAGTGATTGTAAAATAATGACAGCTAGCTTATCAGAAATGGCCTAATTACTTAAAAAACCTCCACCTTATAATATTTTTCGTTTATACCATGATCTAGGAAAAAAATTCATTTGTACCTTTTTTTTGATTTTTCGTTTTCATCTCTACCTCGAAGTACTAAATTGATCTCTTTTCATGTGCAAAAAAGACTAAAATAATGCTTCATATTTATCTACTATTCTAATTACATATTAATATTATTAATTATATAAAAATACCTTCTTCTCTTAAAAATTCAATTGATAATAAATATTTAATTTATATTAATTAATATAATTATTTTAAATCAAAATCGTAAAAAAATTAATATTTACATAAAATAAAATAATTTATATTTTTAAAAAGAAAATTGCGGGCTCCTCTCTAAAGAAGGAGCAGCTCGCTGCTCCTCGATGGTAGGAAAGAGCAGATCCGCTCCTTCCTCCATGGGAGAAAAGAGCAGCTTCTTCCTCCATGGGAGGAAGAAGCAGCTCGGCTCCTTCCTCCCATGGAAGAAAGAGAGCTCGTGGAAGGAGGAGCATCAAAATTTAAAAAATTATCTTTTTCAAAAAATTTAATTTTAAGTTAAAAATATTCTTTTAAATAATTTAATTTTTTTAATAAAATATTTAAAAATAATGAATTATAGGATATATTTGTATATTTTTACAGTTAGAGGATTTATTTGTATTTTTTTCAAATAAGCCCTTTTATTTAGTTGTTATTAGCATTTTAATCCTTAAATTATTTAAATTGTCAATTGTATCTTTTTCGAGGTAGAGACGAAAACAAAAAATCAAAAAAATGGTACATATGAACTTTTTCCTAGGTCAGAGTATAAACGAAAAAATATTATAAGGTGAGGTTTTTTTAAGTAATTAAGCCTGTCAGAAATGGTGGCCAAATTGCCATATTATGATGCAATTTTCAATCTCAGACCCAAATTAATCATTATAAAAATTTCATATCAATAACCAAAATAATTATTTAATTTGTTCAATTATTTCGGATAATCAAATAACTAAATTTCAATAATAAATGTGTCATCAAACATGGTGGCATAAGCAGTGGCGGAACCAGAAATCTTTTTCAGTCCGGGCTTAATGATATATATAAATAATAAGTATTATGGGAGGGAAACAATGCAACCCTTTAAAATATAATAATTATTGACTGATAAATTGATAATTATTTTTTATAAAACATAATCTCATAAATTATTAAAAATGAAACATGCGATTGATTTAATTTTAATTAAATATTATTTTTTAAAATGAATTAATTAAATTAGAGAATCGTATTTATAAGGGTTAAATACAAATTTATACACCAATTTTGACCTAATTTGCAATTACAACATAAACTTTGAAACTTGGCAATGTCAGTAACCAACTTTACACTTTTGGCAAATCGATACACCAAACTCAAAAAACACTAACGTGGACATTGTAATAAACCGCTATTTGTCGTTTTATGATTGTTTGGTGTACCAATTTGCCAAGAAATGAAAGTTGGTTATCGACATTGACAAGTTTAAAAATTTATGTTGTAATTGCAAATTAGATCAAAGTTGGTGTATGAATTTGCATTTAATCCTATTTATAATTTTTTTAAATAAATTTCAATTCCAGTTTGTTTCGGTAACCTTTATCCCACAAAATTAAACCCATAAATGTTAATTTTCGTTAATATTTTAGTCATTTCATTCAGTTTTACTGTTAGTCAACTAAGTTTTTTTTTTTTGCCGAAAAAAAAAGTAAATTATAAATTATTTAAAGATTAAATAAACAATTCAAAGGCAAAAAAAAAAACAGAGAGCTTTTAAAACAGAACATTCGAGCCCTAATGTAGCAGCTCATTTCTTGACGTGCAAGCTTTGTTATATGGGTTACTGCCTACTCTCTTTATGTACTAGGAAGACTCTAAAATTGCACTCTAACTGTTCGATAAAATGCGTCTTTAAAATCTTGATTCTCTAATTAGAGATGAAACTTTGAAATGAAACTTTTAAATTTAAATATGCATGCATGCAAAGACAGAGTTGGAAATTTTAGTATGGGGGCTCGTTTGTAAAAGTTTAAATTTAATAACTCTATTTCCCAATCCTTTAATTTATTTATTTTTGGTTGGTCTGAGATCATAAGCTCAAATGTTCTTCAATTATTGTTTGCTGGGAAAACTCTAAAAATTGCACTCCAAGTGTTCGATAAAATGCGTCTGTAGAATCTGGATTCTGTAATTAGAGATGACTTTACTTAACTTTAGTTCTTTGGGTAGAAGAGAATTTGAATGATTATTCTTTTAAGCTAAAAGCAAAACTATGGCATGAAGAAAAGATTATCCCTTTAGTATATCAAATTATTTTATTTGTTTTAAAGCAAATTTAATGTTTATATGCTAAAGGCAGCATCAAAGAAATCTTTAACTTTGGCATTAAGATCAAGAATGTTTATATATGCCAAAATCATAACTAAAGTGATTCATTGCTTTGGCATTAAGTGATTAGAATTTTCCTTAGCTTTCTTGCATTATAAATGTGAATGCAAGTGTCTGAATTATCATCACAGCTACAATATATATACTTGTAATCATCTTCAATTTCTATTCTTTTCCTTTGAATATGACTGATTTTCTTGTTTCCAAAGCTTTAGATCTGCTGACAACAGTCACTGTTGGCCAGATAGAGCACAATGTTAAGCTTGTTTTTGGTGTCAAGAATGAGGTCAAAATGCTTACTAGCAATCTGCAATCCATCCAAGCTGTGCTCGTTGATGCGGAGAACAGGCAACTGAAGGAGGAAATTGTTAAGCTTTGGCTCCGCAAGCTAAAAAACATAACATATGACATTGATGATGTGTTGGATGAGTGGAACACTGAAATTCTGAAATCAAAAGTCGAGGGAGATGAACATGAAAATGCTTTGAAACCTAAAAGGATTAAGGTATGGCCTTTTGTCTTATCCTTCTGCTTTTGTTTTCGTGAAGTTAGTTTTCGCCGTAATATTGCTGTCAAGATAAGAGAGCTAAATGAAAGTCTAGATGTGATTGCCAAAGAAAAAGAAAGATATAGTTTTTCATTGATAAAAGGCCATGAAAACATTGAACGAGTAATGACTACCTCTTTCATCAATATAGCAGAGGTAAAAGGTAGACATCATGATAAAATTGCATTGATAGACTTGTTGTTGGCAAAAAGTGAACAAAACCCTCATGTCATCTCTATAGTAGGGATGGGGGGGGGGGGGGGGGGGTTGGCAAAACAACTTTTGCCAAACTAGTCTACAACGAAAAAAGGATAAAAGCTCGTTTTGATGCACAAATATGGGTTTGTGTCTCTGATCCCTTTGATGTGATTAGGATTGCTAATGCAATCCTTGAATCTCTTACAAAACCAAACTCAATTCTTGTTGAATTGCAAAACATTGTAAAAGAAATTCAACATATTTTAGGAAAAAGGTTTTTACTTGTTCTAGATGATGTGTGGAACGAAGACTATAGAAAATGGGAACAACTAAAATCTTTTATCGAATGTGGTGCACCAGGAAGTAAAATTTTGGTCACCACTCGTAAGGAGGTTGTTGCAAGAACAATGGATAGTGTAAATATAATCAAACTTAGACTTTTGTCCGACAAGGAATGTTGGGAGATATTTACTAATGTTGCATTTTTCCAAAGGCCTACTAATGACTGTGTAGTTTTAGAAGAGATTGGGAGAAAAATTGTGAGTAAGTGTAAGGGTTTGCCTCTTGCTGTAAAGACGATAGCAAGCCTTTTGCGCTTTAAGAAGTCTAGAAGAGAGTGGCAAGATGTGTTAAATAGTGAATCATGGCAACTGAAGAAAGTTGAAGAGTGTGTCTTAGCCCCATTGTGGTTAAGTTACATCGACTTGCCCTCGCCATTAAAACAATGTTTCTCTCATTGTGTCATCTTTCCAAAGGACTACAACATGGGTAAAAGTGAACTAATTACTTTATGGATTGGTCAAGGTTATATTAGCGCAGCAAATGATAAGAATTTGGAGGTGATTGGTGAAGAGTATTTCTATAATTTAGTTATGCGCTCTTTCTTCCAAGATATTGAAGAAAAGAAGGAATTCCAACTTTCGGGTGATATCATTTTTTGTAAGATGCATGATTTAGTGCACGATTTTGCACAATTTCTCATGAAAAATGAGTATTGCAGCATAGAGGTAAATTGTCATGAAGAACCAAGAATAGATTTCGATCCTCTAGAAGTACGTCATCTTGATATTAAACTTGGAGAACGAGTCCCTTTTCCTGTTTCCCTTTATACGTTTACAAGGTTACGCAGTCTTAGAATTTCGTCATGGAGAAGCTCTTCATTTAGAGTTGCCTTAAGTATCATCTTTAATGAATTGTCTTGTTTGAGATCATTGAGCTTAGATGATTGTGGTATTTTAGATATCCCATCTAACATAAGTAACTTGATTCATTTGAGGCATCTTGATTTGTCTAGTAATAATTTTAAGTATTTGCCTGAAACAATATGTAAATTGTATAATTTGCATGTTTTGGATGTGCAATGTTGTGGGAGTCAGATATCATTTCCTAAAGGGATAGAAAAACTAATTAATTTGGTCAATCTAAATAACTCTGGGAATACTGAATTCTTGCCAAAAGAAATAGGGAGATTAAATGGCTTACAAAGTTTAGGGAAAATTAATATTAGTCACCATGAAAGTGGAGAAGCAACATTATCTCTTAGAGATATAAAAAACCTGAATCAACTTGGTGGAGTCTTGTTCATAAATTGGAGGAGACAACATGTGCTAGATGTGGAAGATGCTAAGGCGGCACAATTAAAGGATAAAAAGCATCTAGTTAGATTGATTTTAAGTTTTGATTTTGAAGTTGAAGAATGGAGGAAAAAACACGATGAAGAGTTATTAGAAGCTTTAGCACCATTTCCAGCAAATTTGGAATATTTATATATAGAGTATTACCAAGGAACCAATAAAATATGTTATGGTCCAAGCTGGATGAACTCACTGATTTGTCTTAAAAAACTTCATCTTTATGGATGGAAGTACTGCGAGCAATTTCCATCGTTGGGAACATCACCTTCGCTTGAGTACCTAATCCTCGAAAGGTTTGAGAGTTTGAAAAAAGTAGGAGTTGAATTTCTTTGGAAGGATCTTCATGAAGTTTCTGATAATACTGCATTATTCCCCAAATTGATAGACTTACGATTTATAGATATGTACAAATGGGAAGAGTGGACCGATGAAGATATATCATTAGCGACGAATGGATGAGGAAAAGCAAGAATGATAATGAAATAAAAATAATGCCATGTCTAAGCTTTTTACTGCTTAATGGATGCCATAAGATTGATGTGTTGCCATCTTTTATTCTCCAAAAGACTTCACTCGAAATTGTAAGAGTATAAGTATCTACGTACAAAGGCCAGGTTGGTTGCTTCTTCTTCTTTTGTTTTCTATTTTGAAATTAATGAAACGATATTCTCTAACTGTTTACTCCTTTGAGGTTTCAAGGCAATTTAAAATTGGATGCATGTATAGCTCATGAACAATGGAAAAAGCCGAGACAACCTATTTAGCTTGCGAACTTTGAGGATATAGGTGTGTGATAATTATTTATAATCTTTACTCTTATTTATCATGCCTTTTCTGAATAAGTTTCTTCTATTTTGTAAGTCTGAAAGTCTAAAAAAATTCTGATTTTTTTCAGCTGTCTGCATATCTGTCTATATTATGATCATCAAACTATTATTTTTGACTTTTTATTAGTACTTAAAATGTTATGGAATAAGTTTAGTGTATGCAGCCAAAGAGTTACCATCCGATTTATATTATTTTTGACTTTTCATTAGTACTTAATATTGAATCGAATTTGTTCTTTTCAAAACCGAACTGAATCAGATTTTATATTGATGTAAAAAGTTCTGAACAAAACCTGTCAGCTTGGTTGGTTTTTTAAGCTCCGTTTGAACGAAAATAGAACTGAAGTTTCTGAATGTCTAAAAAAAATTGACATGAATTTGTCAGTTCGTTCGACACGCTTCTAAAAGCTCCGCAGCTTGACATATGCTGATACTAGGCTGTATTTTGTTTTATGGCAGCGGTAGTAAATGGTGTAGCTTGCAAGGATGCAAAGATGGTTGAAGCCAATGACTTCTTCTTGTTCAACATATATGTGTGCGCCTGAAAGGCTTCGAGTTTATTTCTGTGTTTAAACTTTTTATTTTTTGTTTTCAAGATTGAATTTTATGTAATGATTTGTTTGTTTAACTTTATGTATTTGCATTAAGAGAAGTCTATCTTAATTGGTGAATGTCAATGGAATTTAACTAGTACTATTAAGAGAATTATAGATTCATGTTGTTGCAGGTATTATCTGCTTCTAATCTTGAATATTGGATAGTTTTTGAACAATAGATCATCCCGGCCTCTGAATTTGTGCGTCTGAGTCAATCAAGGATAATACTCTTTATTTTTAGGGACAAAATTAGGTTATCCCGGTCTCCGAACTTGCTCATTATTTTCAATTAAATTTTTATTTGATATAAAAATAGAGTCTATTGTCCTTAATTGATTAAAATAACCAAGTTAATTAATCCCGATGCATAAATTCAGTGACCAAAATGATCCTTTGCTCGAAAGTTTTTTTTCCATATTCGCTGTAATGCCAAGGTATAAGTGACACAATTCTCATATTGTGAAATTAATTTGGATTTTCATATGATTAATTAAGACTAACAAGTTTGTTACCATCTGCATCCACTGTCAATATTGTCTGCTACTGATTACATATTCTTACTGGAAAGAATTCAAAAGGATTCATATGCCTATAATAATTTCTTAAGGATGTTTATGATTATGTTAATATTTTCATGATATTTTTAGGGCTACTTGATGATAAGGTGGGGTTAGTAGAATCTGCTTTACCTGATAGTATGAAGCTGGAAATGGTGAACACTTTGATGTTTAGTGGCATAGGCTGCAGAAGTTGGAATGAAGCTAAGATTGCCGAGTTCTTTTGAAACACGGACAGAGAGCTGATTAAGAAGGTTGTGTTGGTTAATGACGACTTGGAAGATAAGATAACTTGATAACCTGAGGTCAGGAGTGAATTCTCAGTTAAAAGTGCATGTAGGCTCTCTTTTGGTGATAAAAGTAATGTAGCAGTGGGTGACATAAACTTCTGGAAGTGGTTATGGCATAGTAAAATTTCTTCTAAATGCAAAGTTTTCTTATGAGAAATTGATTACCAATGCTAGATGCTCCAAAGGCCAAACGATGTGATATCTCAAAACATTTGTCTTCTATGTGAGAATGATGTTGAGTCTGCCTCATTTATTTTGTAGTTGTGCCTTTGTGTCTAACTGTTTGCGTTTGTTAGGCATTCATGGTAGTAATCAAAACTGGAGTTCTTTGCTGGAATTTTTCGGTTGGCTACATAGGGGAAGATATGTGGAGAAAAAGTATCTCTGTGTTATGGTTATGTGGAGTGTTTGGCAGGCTAGGAACAATATGTTGTGGAATAAGGTCAAAGAAATTCCCAGGCCAGTGGTTAACCGAGCCAGTAAAACTCTTCATCAGTGGCAAGCAGTACAAAAGGCTCCGATGGTTAATGTTCTGCTTAGAGATTATGAAGGTAAGGCTACATCTTGGGAAGTTCCTCAAGCTGGCTGGTCAAAGATGAGTGTTGATGCAGCATGTTTCAACAATATTCCTGGCACTAGAGGTGCAGCTGTTATTAGAGATCACGGAGGCTGCTGGGTTTGTGCAATGACGAATACAGGAGTAGAGAAACTTGATCCGGTCGTAGCAGAAGCTTTGGCTCTTCGAGAAGTGCTGTCTTGGATTAAAGATAATAACAGGGAAAGGGTAATGGTTGAAGTGAATAGCCTCCATATTGTTAAGATCCTTAACACTGAGTTTCAACCTACCTCAGTGCTATACTGTTTTTTATATGACCGTGTGTGTTTATTAAATGCCTTAGTTCATGTTAAGGTTAATTTTGTATATCATTCTGCGAATTGTGCTGCTCACTCTTTGACGAGGGCAACGAATTCCATGTCAGAACGCAGGGAGTGGTCTGATGATCCTCCCAATTTTATCTTGGATGTATTGTTAGCAGATTTGATCTAATATAGGTCTTTGATTGTCAAAAAATAATAATTAAGCATTGGTTTTTGATTTTATCAGAAAAATCTAATATATCCTCATTTGTATTCATTATTTCTGATAGAATTTTTTATATGATTCTGGAATCTCATTGAAAATTTTGAATTTGGTTAACAGTTCAACAAGTGATTGTTGTTGCAAATCAAATTTTTCAAGTTTCAGCATAAAAATGGAATGAAAAACGGATGGGATACAACGTAGGGCTGTGCATTAGTCTGTTCTGTCACGATAACCAAAATAATTGTTCAATTCCATACTATTGTAACTGAATTTCAATATCAATCATCAAAAAAATAATAAATTCATATATTTTGCACCAAAAATCAAATATCAAATTATATTGACCCAAATTGAAATTTTAATTTGATTCGGTCGCTTAATTTGGTTAACACCCAAATACTACTCACCCCTGATAGAAGAAGGTGACAGAAATATGTTTGCTTATACATGCTATAGAACATATCAAACTAAGCCTGCAATGATACTCCAAACCAATTAGGATTCTTCTTTCGAGTTCGAGCAAATTCGACTGATTTGTTAAACACTACAACTGCATACAGGTTCTAACTATTAACCTTTCATACATGTCAAACAAATTATATTAAAGTGGTCGCACACATGATTTTAAAATTCCGAAAACTATAATATTTGCTTGACATTAATCACATGCTTCAAAACGATGCTCCCCACATGCCAGATATGCAGCTTTGTTCTGCTCTTAGCGTGCCTCGTACTGAATAACTGCAACAAGCAAAGCGTTCGTCATAAACCAAATGTTCAAGCGCATACATAAGACATTACACTAGAAAAGAGGGATACAAGCGCCTGTCTTCGTTTAGAACACGATACCATTAATTATTACAATTAATTTTCTAAGATCAGTTCAAAAGCATAACAGAAATTTCTTTTAAAATGAGGACAATCAAAGAACTAAGTGCTAGACATACTTGGAGTGCTTATAAAAAGACTTTACGCACTATATAGGCAAATTGTATTGTTCTACTGGTATATTTCAACATAAATATCAATGCACGTAAGAGTAGCTCCTAGATGCCTCAGTCTTCGCTTATTAAAGTAGTAGATGGCAGTAATTCATAGCTCCACCATGTATGCATCTCTTTTGAATCAACTAAACATCAAAATTTATGAAATTAGAAGTTTAAATTTTATTTATAAAATTAACGATTTTCAACTAATTAATGTATCTGAAAAGTTCATCAATTCTAAACTATGTTTAAGTACAAGAATTCTGATTTATTCGTTAATTTTCAGATTTACATAAAGTTAACAATTATTTTAGTATCTTAGGGGTCTATAATTAATTGTTAAGTCATATTCAAAATCCTTGTTGGAATATGTTTAGTTTAATGTCTTAGTTGCCTTGTAAATCATAATTCAGAATCCTAATTTCCATAAATAAGATTAAAAATTATAATATCATATTTTTGTTCTACATCATGACTCCACCGTGTATTAATCTCTTCTCGGCCAATTAGACATCGAACATTTAAATGCTTCTGAAACTAAGCATTTAAGAATGGTAATCAATTAAAATGATTTAGGAGAGCTTAGAATTCCGGTAACATGATAGTCAACAGACTCAACACTAATAGAATTTCAAAAACACTCAATACATTTATTCAATCAATATACTAACTTATAAAAGAGAAGCAGAAAACACTGTACATTGAACAGTGTTCTGCTTCTCCCTTATAAGCCCTCCTAATGTTCTCTATTGATGCTTTAAGAAATGTAATTATATTGTCAAGTCTGGACAATTCTGTCTTTACTATTTTTTTTTACATTTACACCCTTATCTTTAGCCCTTTGTGTTACTTTAAATGACATAATTTGGTCTTTTACTTATGTGGATTAGGTCATATACCAGCACATGTTTGCTTATTGTAATAAATGAATTTCAATGCTCGGATGTTTTTAACGTTGTATTTTGATCAGAACCAACTTAATGTTGCATTATGAATATTGATTTGGTAGTTGTGGTTTTAATTGTGCTTTGATTTTTAAATAATCCTTTGCTTGGTTAGAGTATTTGGAAATATTTATTAATAATAGAATGAATATTATAAAATGGTCATAATTGAAATAAAATGATTTTTTTAAAAAAAGTGATTGGTTAAAATTAAAATATATATTACTAAAAATGGCTAAAATTAGTATTTTTGGAAGTGTTGGTTAAAATTGGCTTCACTTGAAAATATTTGATATTTTTAAAATATTAATATTTGATATTTTAAAATATTAATATTTGATATTTTATCTAATTATGCTCCTCCCGAAGCAAAGTGAGTATTTGTTATGTTTCCTTATTTATAATAAATGGTTTTAATGCTAGGTTATTTTTAACGAGATATTTTTATTGGAACTGGACTTGATATTGCATTATGATTATTGATTAGGAGACTATATTTTTAATTGTGCTTTGATTATTTGGTTTGTCTGTGTATTTTATGTTTGTTTTTAAACTCCGAAGCAACGCGAGGGTGAATGTACTAGTTCAATGATAAAGATAAACAAAACATATGAATGAATAAAATTTATAATTCATGTTGGTATGAATGCTTCCGAGTTAGAATAAAAATGAGCCCGAATGAGCAACCAATAATGAAGAGAAGTGCAAGAAATCAGTCTGGTCACCCCTAAAAAACAGAGTCTGGTCCAGTTGGAACCTCTCTTGCCGAATCATCCACAGCAACTCGAGATGAAATGTCCTTTCCTAAACTCTTAAAAAGTTGACAGCACAAACTATATTCCTACCCTACTAAGATCCAAATCAAAACTAGACTTTCTTATCCGGTCTGTTCGGCTTTAACTATTTGTTTAATCGATTAATTCCTTTGGGGATCCTCGGTCGATTCCCGAATGCTCACCCTTACAAAATTAACCAACACAATCACAAAAATGCACGAATTTAAACCTAATCTACCAACACCCAAATTAAAACTAGCAAATAAAATCAGAAATTCAATACCCTAAACACAAACTCACAATTAACCAAAAATTAGGGCAAAAAAACATACTTCTGCGGGTGCGCTTCTTGTAAAGAATACGATAACCACACTCTCTGCACTGGATTACATCTCCTTGCTTTAAAGTGTTCTCCATTCCACAATCTTAATCAAAATAATTAACAAATTAAATCAATTCATTAGTAAAATACCAGTAATTAGAAACGGGTTTAGTAAACTAAGCATGCCGTACCTCCACAAATGTAGCTAACCGGTTCAGGCTGAGGATCCATGATAATCGGCGTCTAGGGTTTTTCGCGGGTTTTGCTGATGATGATGAAGAAGAAAAGTAATAAGGTTCAGACTAATGAAGGGAAAAAAAGAGTTAATACCGGTTAATTGTTAAAATAAAGTTTAATTCCGTCCCTCAACTTATTTTTTTATATTAATTAGGCTAAATTTTTTAAAAAAACTAATATATTCTACAATAGAAATATTTTTTAATAATTCAAAAATAACTTAAAGAAATATTTTTAAAAAATTAGTATAATATCTTTAAAATAATTAATTTTAAATGTAAGAGTTAATGTCATAAAAATTCACAAATTTTACACGTTTTTTCATTTTAATCCCGCCGTTTAAAAATCGTCATTTTCATAAACGAACTATCATTTTTTCTAAAATTCATACACTGTTTAAAAATCCGGTGAAAATTGTTGAGTTGACAACTGAATAGTGGCACGTCAGCAATTTTCGCCGAATTTTTGAACGGTGTATGGATTTGAGAAAAAATGATAGTTCATGTATGAAAATGATAATTTTAAAACGGCGGGATTAAAATGAGAAAACGTGTAAAGTTGATGAATGTTTTTGACTTTATAAAAAAAATATTACTTCACATGATAAAAAAATTAAAATGTTCAATTCAAAAAAAATATAATCTATTTTTATAAGGCTTAAATGCGCTAAAAATCACCAAATTTCGCGTGTTTTTAATATTTAACATAATCTTTTAATTTTGGCAAAAAAAAGTACATAAAACTTTTAAAAATTTGCAATTAAGAGCACGTGTGTTTTTCTTTGAAAAATAGTGTAATTTTACGTCCAAAACCGCCCCGTTTTAATCTAAAACGGTGTCGTTTTACATCCAAAATGGTGTCGGTGTCTTTAATTGCAAAATTTTAAAAGTTCATGTATTTTTTGCCAGAATTAAAAAATTATGTTAAATAGCAAAAACACGCGAAAGTTGGTGATTATTGGTGCATTGAAACCCTTTTTATAATTATATTTCAATTAAAAAAAACTCAGTTAAAAAAGTAAACTGGATTAGTTTTATTTTGGCTTATCAAAGCCAAGTTCTTATCATCATTTTCTTGACTACTTTAAATAATTTTAAAAATATTACATATTCTGTTTAAATTAGGCTAAACTAATTTTTTTTCTGGTGATATTTGACTGTGTTTAACATTATCAGTAACAGGCAGGTATTTATTGTCTACTCTACCTTACTGATGGTTAAATTTGCAAAATTGATGAGAAGCCTTTAAAGTTGCACTCCAACTGTTTGATAAAATGCCCCTTAGCTAATCATTGTCATTTTATATGTCTTCTACATCAAGTTATATTATGTTCTCGACAATTTTCTTTAACTTTGTCAAAATTTATCTTTAACTTTGGTATCAAGAATTGTTTTCTTGACAGTCAAGTAATGTTATTCTTTTCTTTGACACTGAGTGATGAAAACATGCCATAGCTTTCAAGCATTATAAATATGTATGCTATTGTCTGAATTAATATCACCATAAAAAAACTACCCTTTGATATATATTTTCATTTATTTCGTTTTCTGCGATCACTGATCATTGCTTTCAATATGACTGATTTTTTTGTTTCCAAAGCATTAGATATGCTGACTGCAGCCATTGCTGGTGAGATAGAACAAAAAGTCAAGCTTGTTGTTGGCGTCAAGAACGAGGTCAAATTGCTCACCGACAATCTACAGTCGATCCAAGCTGTTCTTGTTGATGCAGAGAAAAGGCAGTTGAAGGAGGAAACTGTTAAACTTTGGCTCCGCAGGCTGAAAAACATATCGTATGACATTGATGATGTGCTGGATGAGTGGAGCTTTGAAATTTTGAAATCAAAAATTGAGGGAGATGAATATGAATACGCTTCTAAGTCGAAAAGGATTAAGGTATGGCCTTTTATCCTATCCTTTTGCTTTTGCTTTCGCGAAGTTGGTTTTCGCCATGACATTGCTGTGAAAATCACAGAGCTGAATGAAAGTTTAGATGTAATTGCAAAAGAGAAAGATAAATATAGCTTTTCTTTGATAAAAAGGATTGAGAATATTGAACGAGCAGTGACTACCTCTGTTATCAATATACCAGAGATGAAACATAGAGAGCAGGATGAGAAGGCAGTGTTTAACTTGCTGTTGGCAGACAGTAGTAAGCAGAACCCTCATATCATCTCTGTAGTAGGGATGGGAGGGATTGGCAAAACAACTCTCGCCAAACTAGTTTATAATGATAAACAAGTGACATCCCATTTTGATATAAAATTATGGGTTTGTGTCTCGGATCCCTTTGATGAGATCAGAATTGCAAAGGCAATCCTTGAATCTCTTAAAGGAATTGCTCCAAATATTGTTGAATTGCAAAACATTGTAGAACAAATTCAACAATGTATTTTCAGAAAAAAAGTTTTTACTTGTTCTAGATGATGTGTGGAACGAAGACAGTCGAAAGTGGGGACAAGTAGAACATTTCCTTAAATGTGGTTCCATAGGAAGTAAAATTTTAGTAACCTCACGTAAGGAAAATGTTGCTAGGATTATGGGCTGTAGAAACATAATCCGCCTAGGATTGTTGTCAGATGAGGATTGTTGGTCAATATTTTGTGAAGTCGTATTTTCTGAAAGGACCGATGACTTAGAGCACAACAGGAGTCTAGTAGAAATTGGTAGAAACATTGTAAATAGGTGCAAGGGCTTACCACTTGCTGTAAAAACAATAGGAGGTCTTTTGCGCTTTAAAGACTCTGTAGACGAGTGGCAAAGAGTCTTGGATAGTGATTTGTGGGAAATAGAGGAAATGGAAAGAGATGTTTTTGCTCCATTGTTTTTAAGTTATAACGACTTACCCTCTTCATTGAAACAATGTTTCTTGTATTGTGTCATTTTCCCTAAGGATCATCTTATGAGCACAGATAAACTAATTGAAAAGTGGATAAGTCAAGGTTATCTTAAGGCAACAAAAAGCAAAAGTATGGAGATGATTGGTGATGAGTATTTTTAAATTCTAGTTATGCGGTCTTTCTTCCAAGATCTAGTGAAGATTAACAACCGCTACGTTTTTAAGATGCATGACTTAGTGCACGATTTTGCTCAATCGCTCATGAAAAATGAATGTTGTAGCATAGAGGTGCTAAATAATGAAATAGAGCAGCGAATGATAGATTTTAATCCTATAGAAGTACGTCATGTAAGCATTAGACTTGGTCCGGATGTTAGTTTTCCTAGTTCATTTTACAATCTAAGAAGGTTACACAGTCTCATTTTTTTATGGGGAAATGGTACAATGATTGGAGTAGCCTTACCTAAGATATTCAATGAACTGACTTGTTTGAGATCCTTAAGCTTAAGTGGTTGTGACATTAGAGAAATCCCCTCTAATATAAGTAAATTGATTCATTTGAGGCAGCTTGACGTGTCTAGGAATAACAAATTGAAGGAGTTGCCTGAAACAGTATGCCAATTATATAATTTGCAAACCATAGATGTAGTCTCTTGTGAAAATCTAAAATGCTTACCCGAAGGGATGGGGAAACTTATTAATTTAAGGTACCTGAATAATGATCAGACTTCCTTTTCGTTGCCGAAAGGAATCGGAAGATTAAGTGGTTTGCAAAAGTTATGCATGGTCAACATTTGCAACAATGAACAGGGAGAAGCTGCATTCATTCTTAGAGATATTAAAACACTGAATCAACTTGGTGGAAGTTTGACCATAGAATGGAGAAGACAACATGTGGCTGAAGTGGACGTGGAGGATGCGAAACAAGCAGAGTTAAAGAATAAAAAGAATCTCACTGATTTGAAGATATATTTTAGCGACGAAATATACGGAGTAGAGTGGAGGAAACAGCAAGATGAAGAATTGTTAGAAGCTTTAGAACCATCAACAAAGTTAAAATCTTTAACAATATCGGATTACTTGGGCACCAATAAAACATGCGGGCATCCGAATTGGATTACTTCGATGTCAAGTCTTCGAAAGATTAACCTCGGTAGATGGCGAAATTGTGAGAATTTTCCTCCATTCGGAGCATTACCTTGGCTCGAATCCCTTCGCTTGTTGAAATTCTACAGTTTAAAAAAAGTTGGAATTGAATTTTTGGGGTTGGATCATCTTGACATTTCTACTGCATTCCCCAAGTTGATAGACTTGCAGTTCCAATTGATTGAAGAATGGGAAGAGTGGAGTGACCAAGATGTGGGTGATAATGCTGCAAAAATAATGCCATCTTTAAGGTTTTTGGCCATTTGGTCATGTCCAAAGTTGAAGAAATTGCCAAATTATATCCTCCAAAAAACTGCACTGAATATTGATATTAAGGATAATAAGGTTTTTTTCCCTCTTAGTGGACGCTCCTAATTAAGATCATTTCTTTTTCCCTTAGTGGACTTCACTTCGTTTTTCAATCGATTTGTCCTCTCCTTCCTTTGGTGATGGATTGACTCTGACTTTTCAGAAGTCGTGGTGAGGTGGTGTGAAAAAAGCAATGGAGAAAGACCTCGAAAGTTTATGAAGGAAGTTCTCCTTGACAGAGGAAGAGCCGGATGTTGTGGAACTGGGAGGTAAAGAGCAGATACAAGCATCTGAGTTGAAGTTTAAACGGTGCAGTGTGGGTCGATTACTATGTGGGAAGCCATTCAATATTAAGGCTCTTCACAGAGCCATGACTGGGGCATGGCTGGGGCATGGAGGATTAACAGTGGGTTTAACAAGAATAAGGTATTAAGGGATGCCCCTCGGCATTATGATCGCCAGTTAATTGTCCTAGCTGAAGTGAAGGGGGACGAACAATTGTCCGACGTAAAGTTGATTCATCTCCATTCTGGGTCAGGTTGTTTAATGTCCCTCTCAACTGTCGACATAGAGAAAGCGTCACTAAGATTGCGGAGAAGGCCGGTGTGGTCCTGGAGATTCGTTAGCAGGATATTGTGGCATGGGGAAAACACATCAGGGTTCGAGTGGTAGTAGACATATCCAGAGTAATTCAAATAAGGTAATTAAACTTATCTTTTTTTTTTCTCATGCTTTTTGCTAAATATAATGACTTAAGTGATAATTTACCCCCTCAACGCAAACGATAATCAATTAGCACATATCTTAATTCTATGGTCAAGTTAGTCATACACTTGGTTTTATTTTATCTATTTGCCTTATTTTAGCATAATATTATCATAAAATGTGAGCCACACGAGCCGAATCAGGTGTAGAAATAGGATAAATTGATTAAAAACCAAGTTTGGGAGAAATTTGAACATAAAGTTAAAATATATGATAATTGACAATCACTTGCAAATCGAGATAGCAAATTACCACTTAAGTCTAAATTTAATTTTCTCTTAGCTGCATACTCACTTTTCCAAGCAAAGTTCATTGTACAAATTAAAGTTTTCTATGTAAAAAGTGACATAGTATTATTAATTTTCATTAGCAAAAACATGCAATTAATGAAGTACGTCATGTAGGCATTACACTTGGTCCGGACGTCAGTTTTCCTAGTTCATTTTACAATCTAAGAAGGTTACACAGTCACATTTTTTTGTCCGGAAATGGTACGATGATTAGATTAGCCTTACCTAAGATATTCAATGAACTGACTTGTTTGAGATCCTTAAGCTTAAGTGGTTGTGACATTAGAGAAATCCCCTCTAATATAAGTAAATTGATTCATTTGAGGCAGCTTGACGTGTCTCGAAATAAAGAACTGAAGGAGCTTCCTGAAACAGTATGCAAATTACATAATTTGCAAACCATAGATGTAGAGTCGTGTGAAATGAAATGCTTACCTGAAGGGATGGGGAAACTTATTAATTTGAGGTACCTAAATAGTGATGAGACTTCCTTTAAGTGGTTTGCAAAAATTATGCATAGTCAACATTTGCAGCAATGAACAAGGAGCGGCAGCAGCATTTGTTCTTAGAGAAGTTAAAAAGCTGAATCAACTTTGTGGAAATTTGGCCATAAATGGAGAAGACAACATGTGGCTGAAGTGGACATGGAGGATGCGAAACAAGCGGAGTAAAAGGACAAAAAGTATCTCACTGATTTGCAGATATATTTTAGCGACGAAAGATACGGAGTAGAGTGGAGGAAACAGCAAGATGAAGAATTGTTAGAAGCTTTAGAACCATCAACAAAGTTAAAATCTTCAACAATATATGGGATTACTTGGGCACCAATAAAATTTATGGACATCCGAGTTGAATTGTGTTGATGACTAGTCTTCGGAAGGTTAACCCCGGTAGATGGAGTAACTGTGCGAACTTTCCTCCATTAGGAACATTACCTTGGCTCGAATCCCTTCGCTTGTGGAAATTCCGCAGTTTAAAAAGAGTTGGAGTTGAATTTTTGGGGTTGGATCATATTGATATTTCTACTGCATTCCCCAAGTTGATGGACTTGGAGTTCCAATTGATTCAAGAATGGGAAGAGTGGAGTGACCAAGATGATGCTGTAAAAGTAATGTCATCTTTACGGTTTTTGGGCATATGGTCATGTCCATAGTTGAAGAAATTGCCAAATTACATCCTCCAGAATGTTAGATTCCATCTTAAAACCAATTGGTATTAAGTGGAGGTGCCCAACTAATATATAAACACATGTCCACTCACACACACAACCAATGTGGGATTTCCCACTTTAACACTCCCCCTCACGCGTAGCGTGTACGGGCCGAGCAACAAAGTTGCCCCTCACGTAAATCTCACGTGGGCCGGGCCAAACTCAAATTGTGTGAATGGACAAGGCTCTGATACCATGTTAGATTCCATCTTAAAACCAATTGGTATTAAGTGGAGGTGCCCAACTAATATATAAACACATGTCCACTCACACACACAACCAATGTGGGATTTCCCACTTTAACACAGAACACATCACTAAAGCTTGAAATCAGAGTTTGTTATAGTCTGCAACAACAATAATATCCAGAGTAATTCAAATCAGGTAATTAAACTAATCCTTCACTTTTCTTCTTTTCACATGCTTTTAGCTAAATATAATGACTTAAGTGGCTATTTTATTTTCTCCCTCATCTTGCAAGTGATGTCCATTAGCACATATTTTAACTTTACGGTCAATTTAATCATAAACTTGTTTTTTCTATCTATTTACCACATTTTAGCATAAAATGATCATAAGACGTGAGCCACACGAGCCGGATCAAGTGTAAAAATCGGATAAATTGATAAAAAGCCAAGTTTAAAACTAAAATGATCAATAAGTTAAAATATATTGTAAATTGGGAGAGCAAATTGCCACTGAAATCTAAATATAATTGCTCTTAGCAACATACTCACTTTTCCATGCAAATGTCATGGTATTATTTAAAGTTTCCTACGTGGATAGTAACATAGTGTTATTAATTTAATTTAAAAAAATACGTTAATCGAATGAAGTGTTCATACTCCCTAAATTTTAATATCTTTCTATAAATAGGTTTCAAATTTTATCATGTACTTTTCTTAAAGTTAGAACTTTTCAGACTACATAGATCGATTAGACATTTTGAAAGCCTAAAATGTTTCTTTTCCTTTTTACATTTTCCTAATCTTTTACAAAATAGATTTTTGGTTTTTGACTCTAGCTAACTTGGATCACAAGTTATAAACTGCAAATTTGTGTGTGATGACATATGTATGCAAGTTTAGCTCCTCATATTTTAAACAAATCAAACGATAGGCAAGCTTTCCTTTATATATCAAGGTAATCTCTTTTTTTTATTCAACATTTAACACGATCAATGATTAATTAATTTTTATTTCTAAATGTGTTTTCCATAAAAATCATCGATGTGTTAGACATTCAAAATGATTTCAATAGAGCAGAATGTAATGTCCTGTCTGTTGGGACCTAAGCTGCACCATAGACGGAAAAAAAACGAAATGATATTTTTTCAGAATAATAGGTTATAAATTATAAGTTTTGGAGTTTCAAGCGGTTTCTGGAGAGCGAAAACAAAACTCAAAAATATAGATTTAACAAGTTTTCCTGCAAAATAAGCGGGGACCATTGATGATCTTTGCATTCCAGTGGCAGCATCAGCACATCCTTTAATGCATGTATGAACTTTTTTCTCCGAATTTCAAGTTGATGTTTTCGTAGACGACTAATTTTTCGGGTTGTTCTTCATTATAATTTATCTAAACTTTAACTCAGCGGGAAACTTGTGTTGTATAGATATATCTAATGGTTGGTAGAGGAAATGATGAAGAACAACATGGCAAATTGCTAGAGACGTACCGAGCTGTAAGCTATGGAAGTCGAGCTCATTTGCTGGTTCATTAATGATTTATTTTTATTTCGTATTCTTAGATTGTACAATTTGTATTCAACTAATTACTGATTTCTAGTTTTATGTTTGTGTAACTAATTGAATTAATTCTTCCTGTATTCTCTTGGCGGAAAATGTGAGGTATTAAATGTAAAAATATTAAAATTAAAAGGGCTTCATTCTCTTTCCAAAAAATTAAAAAGGATTTTCTGTAACATTCAAAAAATATGGGAGTTCAAGCAGCTAAAATAATAAATAAATTTATATATTCTTTTTGAATAATTTTAAAAGTTTTATATATATATTTAGGCTTAATACATGTGCGTGTCCCTGCACTTTTCATTTTTTGCACATAAGGTCCCTACACTCCAGCATATCTATTATAAAGCCCTACACTTCTGAAATCAGTCGCCCGTGGTCCCTCAGTTAACAGAAGATGGCGAGTGTCTTTCACGGACTGTTATCTGCGAATCTTAAGCAAACCCATTCGTCCACCTCATCATACAGTTGCCACATCACTTAGGCACATCAGCTATCTCATTTAACCCAAAGTGAAAAACGCTTCAAGTGAAAAACAAAATTAATTGTTTAGATTTTGCCCTAATTCATCTTAGATAGAAACTGATTTCCCCTAAATCTAACCCTCACCCTGAAGAAAAACAAAATTGAAGATTCATTTGCTGGTGAAGGTTGCAAGGAAATTGATAAACAGTTAGCAATAGAAGAACCCTAATCGACGTGAAGATGAAAAAAAAGAGTGCAAGGAAAAAAGTTACTGCGATTTCTGGAAAAGAAAAGGACAAAGGAAACGTTATTGAGGTCGCACCAGGTTAGTTTTCGCAATTGAAAGCGTTTGGGTTGTTGGGTTTTTGTATTTTGATTATTTGCTGGTTGTTAGGTTAAATGTGAATGGGTTAAATTTTTCTGATTCTTAGGTTAATTTGTAACCTGCGAAATGCTTGTTATGCAAATGGTCCCCATTGCTGTGTGTTAGGTTAATTGTTTAGATTTTCTTTGATTCTTATAGGTGGTCCCCATTGTTGTCTGCTAGGTTAATTTTTTAGATTTTTATTGCTATTATTGCTGGTCCCAATTGACATCACCTAGGTTAATATTTTTATATTTTCTTTGCTCTTATTGCTGGTCCCCATTTCTGTTGCTAAAGTATGCATTAGTGGTTGTATGAGACCAATTTTTATCTGCCTTTTTTGTCTGCTTTTTGTAAGTTAAAGTATGCAATGTTTGTGTTTGTTTTCATTTTTGTCTGCCATTTTAGTCTGTTATGGTTACATTTTTGCTCCTGTGTTTGAGCTTGTATTTATATTATTTGTTTGTCTATCTAGGTAATGACAGGTTGGAGGCAAAGATTGTCCAAATGATTTTATTTTATGGGGGTAGAATACAGATGAATGAGGGTACTTTAGCTTATGTGGGAGGGATTCAGGAGATAGGTGATCCCATGTTTAGCTTAGACAAACTTTCATATTTTAACATACTGTCATATCTGCATTACTTTGAGATAGAAAAGGGGGATTTATATTTGAAATCTGATAGGATAGAGTTTACAAAATTTGAGAATGACAGATGTGTCCTTCCCTTTTGGAAACTGCTTCTAGACAACAAAGAGAACAAATTTTTTGTCTATGTTGATTATTCAAAAATATTAGATTCTCAGGGCATACAATCTAGCAGAGAGGGGGGTTGTGAAGCTAGTGGCAGTGTGCAAGCTGCACAGGTAATAGATCTTGGGGAAGACTTGACTTTTGATGATATTTGCATAGATATAGAAGATCATAGTGATGATGATGAGGTAGAATTACAGGAGGCTAGGAAAAATGTCTTAGAATCTAGGCAGGATTTAGCAGGTTTGGCAAATGCTAGGGCAGGGGATGACATTGATGTACTAGGTGCTGGAGATAACATTGATGAGGTGGCTGGGGATAACATTGATGAGGTGGCTGGGGATCAGATTGATGAGGATTCTGGGGTTATGGATGAGGGTGAGGGTGAAAGGGAGGTACCTGAACCTAGGACAGAGGTGGCTGGGGATGAAGAGGGAGATAGTGACTCGGCAGACTTAACTTATGAGAATGAGAGTGTGTATTACAGTAGTTCTGATGTAGGTAGCCAGTTTAGTGAGAATGAAGATGAGTATGGTGATGACTCACAGAGGGAGGTGAGTATACGGGTGCAGTTTGATACCACTACTGAAATTCCTCAGTTTGCAGTAGGCATGTTTTTCAGTAACTTAGCTGAGGTTAGAGATGCAATAGCCAGGTATGCAGTGATGAAAGGGATGTGCATTAGTTATGTGAAGAATGATCAACAAAGAGTGAGGGCTAAATGCATTGTTGGCTGTCCATGGTTGATACAAGTAAGCCCTCATAATGCAGACCACAACTGGACCATTAAGACCTACAAACCTGACCATAGATGTACTAGAAGCAATAGAGTGTCATTTTGTGACAGTAATTTCTTAGCTAAGAGGTACAAGACCATGGTGACCAACCAACACTATATCAAACTTAGTGACTTTAGGTCCATTGTCAGGAGTGAACTAAAGCAGAGTGTTAGTTTGAATGTGTGTAGGCATGCAAAGACCAAAATTATAGCTGAATTGATGGGTTTTTATAGGGAGGAATATGCCATGCTAAATGACTATGCTGAGATTATCTGCCATACCAACCCAGGCACACATTGTTTTGTCAAATCCACTTCTGAAAACCCTGAGGGAAAACAAGAATTCCATAGGTTTTATGTGTGCTTTGCTGCCTGCAAAAAGGGGTGGCTTCAGGGTTGTAGGAAAGTAATAGGCATAGATGGGTGTTTTTTAAAGGGGATTTGTAAAGGGCAGTTACTGATAGCTGTGGGTAGAGATGGAAACAACCAAATGTTTCCAATAGCTTGGGGAGTGGTGTTGGTTGAGAACAAAGACAACTGGAGTTGGTTTATGAGGATGATTCAATATGATCTAGAACTTGAAGATGGAGAAGGATTTGCAGTCATATCAGATATGCAAAAGGTATGATATTGTTTTGCTACCTTCTGTTTTGTATGTGCTTTGTGATTGTGGCAAGTGTTTGGACTGAAATGTTGTATTCTTCTGTTTCTGTATGTGCAGGGTCTTGAAAGTGCTTTGAAAGACATACTACCCAAGGCAGAACACAGAAGATGTGCCAGGCATGTATATGCTAACTGGGCCAAAAAATGGAGGGGTGATGAGAGAAAGAAGGAATTTTGGAGTTGTGCAAAAGCAACTATAGGATCAGATTTGAAAGTCAGACTTAAACACCTAGGGACTTTAGGGAAGGATATAGCAAAGGATGCTTTAAGTTATGACATTGAGACATGGTGCAAGGTGTACTTTGACACATCAATTAAATGTGATGTGGTTGATAACAACCTAGCAGAGACATTTAATGGTTGGATTTTGGAGCCTAGGTGTAAGTCTATTATTAGTATGCTGGAGGATATAAGGATCAAGGTGATGAACAGGTTGTGGAACAAGAGAGATTCCATAAGGGGCTGGATTTCAGATATTTCACCAAGAGCCCTACAAGTTATTGAAAAGAATAAGCTACTGTCCTTTGAGTGGGAGGTGGAATGTAATGGGGATGATGGATTTGAGGTGGCATGGCTTCAAGATAGAAGGAACAAGCATACAGTGGACCTTGTCAAGAGGACCTGCACTTGCAAGGAATGGGACTTGACTGGGATCCCTTGCAAGCATAGTGTCACTGCTATATATGCCAAGCGTGGCAATCCAGAGGCCTATGTACATGCTTATTACAGCAGAGACACATATATGAAAGCTTATGCTTATACCATCCAGCCAGTTCCTGGAAAGCAGCACTGGCTTCAGAGTGAGAAGGGAACAATAGAGCCACCACCCTTCAAAAAACTACCTGGAAGACCCAAAAAGAATAGGCGAAAAGAACCATTTGAAGTAAAGAAGAAAGCCAAGCTTTCACTTCATGGGAGAGTTATGACATGTGGAATATGCAAGGGAACTGGACATAATTACAGGAGCTGCCCTCAAAAAGGAACAAACACTCAGGTAATTCTCAAACACTCAGCTTATATAAGATTGATTGTTAAACTATTTGATAACTTTTTGTTTATGGTTTCAGTATAAGCCAAGGCAGAATAAGAAGAAGCAACCACAGGCAAGCCAACCAGAGGCAACACCTTCACAGCAAAACACAAGCAGAAAAAGAAAAAGGAATCAACCTTCTGTAAGTTTAATATTTTCATTACACTTGATGGTTTGGTTGAGGTGTAAGTTTCTGTTTGTATTTGGTTGAGATAGGCATAATTGGGTTAGATGCAATATTTAATATGTCATTTATTTGTTTGGTTGCAGGTAGATGCCTCCACCACTGTTGCTGCACGTGCAAAGCTAAGGTCGAGGATAAGGCAAACTCAATGAATGGGAAGCATCTTTTGTTTCTAGTAGGGAAATTTTTGGTACTGGGCAGTGTTTATTTTTTTGGACAGTTTTTGTATAGGGCAGTGTTTTTGGTATAGGGCAGTGTTTTTGGTATAGGGCAGTGTTTTAAATGCCCTTGTTGATAACTTTTGTGAAATGTGTTGATAACATTTCCATATGGCCCTTAGTAAAGCATTGATTTGCTTTTGAAAACACTTTTTGTATAGAAAGGATCTAAACAATGTAATTACTTTACCCTTTCAGTAAAAGCTATATTTTTGTGCAATACATGTGTATTATTAAAGTTCAATAGAAAGCAACCTTCTGTTGTGCAATGCAGGTGTTTTTCAAGCTAAACAAGTTCATATTTACAGGTCATTTTCAATGCAGAATACTTGCAAAACTATAGGTCATTTTCATGCATTTCTATTGCAAAATCAAAGGGCCCTTTTTCATGCAAAAGTCAAGCAAACATACTAACAATATACCAATTCAAATTAACACTAGAATAAGATTACCATTGCAATGACATCAATATTCTTACAAATGTTAGCAAAAAGAGAACATCAACAGTCTTACAAATCCTAGCAAAATAAGAGCAGT
Organism: Mercurialis annua; assembly: GCF_937616625.2. Taxonomy (NCBI): domain Eukaryota; kingdom Viridiplantae; phylum Streptophyta; class Magnoliopsida; order Malpighiales; family Euphorbiaceae; genus Mercurialis; species Mercurialis annua. Next base: position 1,839,763 of record NC_065577.1, read on the forward strand.
TTCACAAAATACAATACATTAGCTACCAAAATGAAACTAGAACTGCCCCAGCTTAAAGATCAAGGCCTAGCGATATAATGCATAAAGAACTGCCCCAGCAGTAACTACCCCACATCCATACAATCCATAGGTCAGCTTTGTTTTGATTTTCTTAGCTTGTGCATGGTGCAACTGCACTTCCTCAATCCTCTCCTTCAATGTCTCCACCTCCATCATTTCCAGCCCCATTTCTTCCTTCAGAATTTGGTTCTCATGTTTGTACATGTCAACAATCTCTTTTAGGGCATCAACTTCTCCCTTCAGTGAACTATTCTCCAACACCTTAGCTGCCAAATGAGCTCTGACTTCACCAGCTTGTAGAAGAACTGCATTACGTTCGTTTTGCAAATGAGTCACCTCCATCTTCAAGTTAGTGACCACCGTATGTGCGTAGCCATCTAAACCTTTGTCAATCCACTGAAAGAACTTACAATCTGGATTCTGCAATCAAGTATCATAGATGCATATGACACAACCAAATCAGTAATGTACAAAAATCAGCAATGTACAAACCCTAATTTGCAATAAAAACCCTAATTTATGACAACCCTAATTTTACACTGAGCTCAAAACCCTAAACTAATAACAACCAAATCAGTAATGTACAAAAATCAGCAATGTACAAACCCTAATTTGCAATAAAAACCCTAATTTATGACAACCCTAATTTTACACTGAGCTCAAAACCCTAAACTAATAACAACCCTAAAGTAACAACAACCCTAAATAATAACAACCCCAATTTAACACTGAGATCAAAATAAACCAAAAATAAAAGTTTACATTTGGTTTTGGGCAGCAATAGAACCTCCGGCCTGGATTTTTCTCAGTGGTTGAGGTCTGAACTCGCGCCGGAGTTCCACAATCACACAGAACAACCCCATCGCCACTACTACCTTCCATAATTAGCTCGTGTATTGGTGTTGGAAGCTCACTACGGGACCGGACAGGGAATGGACACTCAGAGGGGTCAGGTTTGGAGAGGAGAAGAGGAGACTCAAAAAAATACGCTTCTGCCATGTCATCTGCCACATAAGGGCTGTATTTGACATGTAAATAGGTGGACGGAAGTTTGTAACGGCGTTAGCACTCGCTTGGTGTCAGGGACCACGGGCGACTGATTTCAGAAGTGTAGGGCTTTATAATAGATATGATGGAGTGTAGGGACCTTATGTGCAAAAAATGAAAAGTGCAGGGACACGCACATGTATTAAGCCATATATTTATTTATTTAACTTATAAATTATGTATACCTTTTTTCTACTCCTTCTCTGAGATTCCTTTGCTACTAGATTTCAGTCATTATCTTAGGTTCACAATGTTCGGCACTAATAATTTGAGGTTGGAATATAAATAATTTTAAGCCAATATCTTAACCTCTTTTTAAATTCATTTCCACGTTGTAAAATCGCATATTGTGCTCAAATTACATCTTTGAGTTTTATTTGTACCTTAAATACTAAATTATTATTTTTTTCACTCGAACAAAAGAACTTTCTTCTCTACAAATTTAAATAATAATACAATAAATAATAATAATAATAATTCATTTATTTAATATAAATTAATGGTATTTTTTTTACATTTAATCTAACATTTGAATGATTATGCTGGCACCCTTCTCTGACTTTGTTGCCGCCTTTTTCAGACTTTCCGCCACCTTCCGACTCATCATTCGTCTTTCTCAACATGAACTTGATATGGGTTCGCCTAAAGAAAGACTAAGCAGATCTGGTTCAGACGAACCAGATCTGGGTTCGTCTAAAGGAAGAGTTAGACCTGATAATTCGTATAGACGGGTCATAAATGGGCCAGATCCGTTTAAACACGAACACGACATGATTATTAATCAAGTTTGATATATAAAACTCGAACACCCGACACAAATATTACACAGGTTACACGACACGTACAAACACGTTAATCAAAATTTGTTAATGAATCAACCCGTTTAAAATGACATGTTTAAATCATTCATTCATTTAAATACTTTTAAAATTTATTTAATATAATATTAAAAGAATTATTACTATATTTTGAAAAAAATACTATTATAACTACATAACATATATAAAAAATAATAAAAATTAAGAATTGAGAGTAATTAACCATGTTTACACGTGTTTTAGCGGATTAAGCGTGTATAATCCAATTAGACACGAAATTAATTGTGTCATAAACGGATTGACCCGTTTATGAACCAAACCGTTTACATCAAATCTAAACCTTTTTAACTTCGTTGTGTCGTATCATTTAATTGTGTCGTGTCTAAAATTGTCAGGTTTGGGAAGACTAAGTAGATTTGGGTTTGTCTTTCACCATGAAAAACGACATCACTGCCAAGGGACGGACTTAGGAAGAGCTTATGGTGGGCAGTTGACCACCTTATTATTTCTAATCTTTGAAAATATGAATATACACGTTAGTAGTATATTTTTCGCCCTTAAAATTTATAGCACTGACCACTTTAAATTTTTAAATTTTTCTTTCTTATAAATATTTAGTACAATTTTGCCCACCTTATAATAAAATTCTGGATCCGCCACTGTCACTGCCCATTGTTAACAAGTTCGTAACTAATCTGCCCACAAAGTTAATTTATGGATTAATAAATTGAGAGCGCAAATTGCTACTTGATTCCTTAAGAGAAGAATTAGAACTTTTTTTATTGATTATCAAAATCAAAATAAATGCAATATAGAAAACGAAGGTTCAATATTACATTAATAAATTGTGCGAAAGACAAGTTTTGAGAACCGAATTGGCCATTTGTTTAATTTTTTTTTTCTTTGGAAGCTAACTATAATTTTCTTTAATTTATTTCATTTTAAAGATAAAACGCCACGACGTCGTTTCAAGACAGGTAAGACTCGGTTTGCTTTTGTTATGTGAACCAGGTAATTCATATCGTTAAAATTCCGGCCACCACGTCTTCCCCGCAACCACCAATTTAACCGTTAAAGAATGACCGTCCGATCAATCTTCAACGCCCAAGATCTCAGGACAGAGTTTGAATCAGCAGACATCAGTCATCACTTCATCCCATTAATTTGGAAGTAAGATTATCCATAAATTTATAAACTTTATATTATTTATATTTTAATTATACAATTAATTGAGTTTTAATGCAAATGGGTAGTTTTCAATTTAGCTAAAGTTTGTTTCTTTTTCAATTTGATTGTGAAAAGGTTTGTGATTAAGAACCCTAATTGTGATTGGGATGAAATACCCAATTTGCCCTCAGCTGCATACTCAATTCTCCACTCAAAGTTCAGAACTTTTACTTCCACTGTGCACTCTGTTATTGAATCCAATGATGGGGTCACCACCAAACTGCTTATCAAGCTTCAGGTGTGTGTTTACTGTGTTTAGTTTTTTTTTTTATATATAGTTTGTTTTCATTTAGTTTTGAAGTTTGGTCCGCACGGGTTTAATCTGGTAGTGGTTTAAGCCTCAGCCATGTGGGCGCCAAGGTCGCGAGTTCAAACCCCGGCTACGCCCTTTGTGAGAAATGGAGTGGTTGGGACTGGGCTGCTGGCTGTTATAGCCCGGAATTGTTGCGGGCGGTCCACATCCCGGGATTTGACAGTGATCCTAGGCTTTGGCTCGGGAGAGTGAATACTTGTCGGCAAAAAAAATATTTTGAAGTTTGGACAAATATGAGTGTTTTTAGTTGTAATTCATGTTCATATTAAGTGATGTTAGATTTTGTGTATTATGCTCATTGTCAACTCCGAAAACAGTTCCTATTGGCTTATAAATGAGAATTATTTAGCGAACTGTAACTCATGAATATTTGTTAAATAGTTCTAAACATGGCTTTTCTGCTGTGTAATTCTTATTGGTTTTTGCTAATATGTGGCTGGTTGTACCTTTCTGATTAGAATGGTGCCTTTGTCGAAGCTGTTATCATGAGGTATGACACTCGTTTGGGGAAATATGGCGGCGAGCCTCGTCCTGGGGGTGTAAGGTCAACTTTGTGCGTATCTTCCCAGGTATAGACTTGTTTACCATTAAGTGACTTTATGGTCGAAAACGTCTAGTTGAGCAAATTCTAATTGATTCATCAATTGTGCAGTTTAGATTTAGTAGATCTATTAACTAATGTTTAGAGCTCTTGGCGCCATTTGTAAAGGGCGCTTTATTCTATTTATCATTATTATCTGCTATTGTTGGCTTATGTACTTCAATTTACAGACTGGAAATAGAGCTAGTTTCAACTTTTCTTTTTATTATAGGTTGGTTGTAAAATGGGTTGCAAGTTTTGTGCAACAGGAAGCATGGGATTTAAAAACAATCTATCATCAGGAGAAATTGTTGAGCAATTAGTCCATGCCTCCCAATTATCCAACATACGGAATGTTGTTTTCATGGTATGCACCTTTTTATTTTCTCCTGATAACATGTGTTGTTGCATTTACGGACATCATAAGCTAAACTTCAAATCAACAAGTACTTAATTTTGTCTATCTTAGCAAATAAGCAACTTTTTTTGTGTAGTATCAGTAATTTTATACGATCTCATGCCATGTATCTCATTATGTTTGTATGCAAATTGTTTTGAATCTGTATTAATATGAATATTGTTAATGAACATGAAGTATATGACAGTCGTGTAATGGTAGTAGCAAGTATAAATAATTAGATTGATGGTATATTTTTCGGCTAACCTTCTTATTGGCGCTAAATGCGTCTGTAAGTTTTTCAATGCTATAATCTTGATTTTTTTGACAGGGAATGGGAGAACCATTGAATAACTATAATGCCTTAGTGGAAGCAATTCGTGTTATGCTGGGGTCTCCATTTCAACTGTCACCAAAAAGAGTTACAGTGTCAACGGTACGTGCATATTTGCCTTGTGCATAAAGTGTCTTTGTCCGCTTGTCCCCTCATCGTCTTTCTTCTAATTCAGGTCTCCTTATGTTTTAACAATTTGCTTCCTTACTAAAGCCCCTTGGTTTAAATATGATTGCGCTTCTATTCTGATGAATGTTAGAACACTTACGCGTACATTGGTTGAATTGAGTTTTGTAGGTTGGAGTCATTCATGCTATTAACAAGCTTCAGAAAGATCTTCCGGGTCTGAACTTGGCAGTATCATTGCATGCACCGGTTCAAGATATTCGCTGCCATATAATGCCAGCTGCTAGGGCTTTTCCTTTAGAAAAACTTATGGCTGCTCTGCACGTATATCAGCAAAATAGGTAGAACTTGACTATTCATATATCTTTAACCAAGTGATCAAGAACCGGAATGGACCAGCTGGTCCAACCGGTTGAACCAGGAGACTGCCAGCTGTCCAGTCCAACTAATTCCTAAGAACCAAAAATCCGGTCCAACTTGATTGAACCGGCAGAACCGGACTGAACCGGCGACCTAAAAACTCTAGGAGGGACAGATCATACAAGCTAGGCCCAAAAAGAATAATTTTTTTTTATAATTTCACTCAACCGGAGGTTGAACCGGGAAACGGTGGCCATGCGGTTCGGCCACCGGTTCATTTTTAGAACAATGCTTTAACCATCTTAACTCACGTGTCTTTTTTTTCCAGTCAACAGAAAATATTTATCGAGTACATTATGCTTGATGGAGTAAATGATGAAGAACAACATGCCCACCAGCTCAGCGAATTGCTAGAGACTTTTCAAGTGGTGAGCTTTTTAATTTTAGCTTAAGCGTTTGAAATATGCATGATGGTGCTATGTGCAAAGATATTGCAGGCATTTATACGATTGGGCGATTTTTCGGAGTCCTCGATTTTGATAACATAAGTGATTACACCAACTGCATGTACTAGTCTATGATAGGCCTGAAATGCTTTTACTGCTTGCTGGTTGTCAATGGAGATTTTCAATTTTTCTAGGAAGTTCTAATTGTTTAAATTTTTCTTTTTCTCATCTTCCTATTACTATGGTTTCTCATCTTCCTATTACTATGGTTTCTCATCATTCCTATTACTATGGTTTCTCATCTTCCTATTATTATGATTTTTTTTAGCTTTATGATGCATGAACATTCTACTTCCCTCCGGCTCAGTTTCTGTGGTTTATATTAAACTTTAATTGATTTTCTTTTACTTATAAAACCAAACCAAACTGAGATTCTATTTTTCTATATATATAATATCAGACCAAATTTTTCAGTATGGTTTAATTATTTGGTTGTGCTTACCCTTTTTACTCAATATGTCATATAAACTTCAACTTTATCAGATTTAGTTATATGGATATTCTGATCAAGCTACACTTTATGCTGAGAGCATCATCACTGTTTCATAATAGGCTCTTGCGTTTTGACTGTCATTATACTGATTTGTTCAATAGCTAAAACGTAAAATAACACTAATTCTATGCTTAATTGTCAACTTCATCAACTGTTTGTAACTTTATGCTAGTTGATTGTACTAATTACAGTAATGTTTGACGATCTTGTCTTTTGATCAGGTCGTAAATTTGATACCTTTCAACCCAATCGGTAGTTTGAGTCAATTTCAAACTAGTAGCGATGAGAAAGTATTAAAATTTCAGAAAATTCTTAGGGAAGTTTACAACATTCGGACAACTGTTCGGAGGCAAATGGGCCAGGACATAAGCGGTGCCTGCGGTCAGCTGGTGGTTAGTTTACCTGATAAGAAATCCGCTGGAAATGTTGGTGCATTAACAGACATTGAAGATCTTCATCTTTATTGATGTGATAAGTTAGTTTGTTCAATGTAGAATATTGTGAGTATTTTGTTTAATATTCTTGTTATACCTCCAGAAAGAGATGTAGCTGCAAATTTTTGGCTCAAGTATCAATTTTGCCCTTGATTTGTAGTTCATGATCAAATAGCTCCAAAATTGACTTGTCAATTTTGGAACATTGCTAAGGTTTTACCATATGGCCTAATTGATATTACACTTTCAGGCATTTAAAAAAGGTTTAATGGTGAAAAAAAGCCAAATCATTACGACTTATTACAATTTAAACCAAATTTTTTAATTATTGTAATATTAGCCAAATTGCAATTCTTTTATTGCAATAATAGCTAAATTGATCGCCAAATTTACAACAAAAAATCCAAATTTGGTTGTTATTGCAACAAAAAAAATACAATTTGGCTATTATTACAAAAATTGGAAGGTTTAATTTAAATTGCAACAAATCATAAAAGTTCGGCTTTTTTTGCCATTAAGCTTTTAAAAAATATTTATGGATTGGGATTCCCTCAAGTTCAAATGAACTTGAGGGGGTTATGTTCACGATGTACACCGTTCATTATAAAATGAACGGTGTAGATTAATTGGATTAAAGTTGTGCTTTTTTAATCTACACCGTTCATTTTGTAATGAACACGGTGTAGATCGTGAACATGACCCTCTCAAGTTCAATCCCAATCCAATATTTACATGTATGATATGTAATCGGAATTGGAAATGTCATAATTTATATTTAGCATGATTATGACTCATAATTATGCTAAATACTATTCAAATTACACTTTTTTAAATAAGAAATGCAAATTGAAAAGACAAATACACCCCTAATATTTATTTCAAATAACAAATAAGTTCCTTTTATTTAATTTTTGGTCTCGAGTACACTCAATCTTTCCAAAATTAAAGTACAATCATGTGCTCAAAATAGTTCAGAGTCTAAAATTACTATGGTGCATTGGCAAATAAAAAGAACTAGGCCATCCTTGCAAAAACTATGAAGCCAAAAGTGCCTCAACTTTTGCAATTTGATCCTCTTCATTCTTTGTGGTTGGACTCTTGTTACTCTCATCAAACATATCATGTTTCCATTTTTCTGCTCTAGTACCTCCAATGCCATAACCTTGCCTTCCATTAAATCTCTCTCTTTCGCTGTAATTCCCACCGATACTGTTATATCGTTCCCTAAGCCCGCCCCTCTGCGCTTCTCTCCTGTCGCCAAACGCTGGCCTCTCAAGTCGGTCAGAATATCGAGTATCACGATTTCTTTCATCCCTTCTTTCACTTCCTGCCGGTGGACGATTAGAATGACTTGGTCTCACAGATTCGATAGCGGCTTTATCAGCATTCTCTGAGACTTTTTTCTCTGTAAACGCAGGTCTTTTCCTCACAGGAGTTGGTTCGGCCTCCATTTTGAAATACGCATCGTGACGCCAGACACTGTTATTGTCCTCCTTTGCTTGTAATCTCCCATCTCTTTGCTGTAGATCGCGACTAAATGACTTGTTTATGGCCCTTTCATTTTGTTCATGCTTTATATCCCTCCATCTATGCTCTTCAAAAGGAAAAAAAAAAAGAAAACCATAAACTTCATTAAGGAATAAATATAACATTAAATACTACAAGTCTATAACCCGAGTTTAGGTCGAAATTATGTTTATTCGCTAAATTTTGAAAAATCGCTATTTCTCCCCTAAACAATTTAGTTTCCTTTAACTGAAGCACCTCCTTGTAAGGAAAAATCAGTTATCTAATACCAAATTTTAAAAGTCATGCTTAAATTAAATCGCCAAAAAGTTGAAAGGTGAGACTCTTTTTTACAAATAAGCCTAAACCCTAAATATAAAGTTCCCACCTATTATAAATAAGAAAAAGGCTTCACAATTGAAAGACCATTATCAGGTATTTGGACAACGGTATTTTGGCAAAGCAAATGAACAGCACAAGGCAACTGAAAACTGGATCATCATTTGTATCTTCAAATATTACTATGTATTAGAATTTAACTGAACTAATAAGATGTAATGTGAAAAGCTTGAAAACTGAAAATGGACTAGCAGATGTAGTGAAGAAAAAGAACAAAAAACAAACCAAACAACAAGGGAGTGCACACATGAATGAAGCTTACCAGTTGTTGCTCTCCGACCAAAGCTTCGACCAACTTGCGCGGCATTACCACGCTCGTCGTGCTGTTAAAAGACATGGACAGGCAAGCCTGAGATTGTTATATACAAGGTGGCTTTCGAAGGCATGGGCCAGACAAGAATCCCGCTACATCAGCCCATTAAAAAAGGTTTTCATACACTGAATGGAAATCAAGTAATTAAGATCTACCAGTACAGTTGATCAATCAGGAAAATTTGTTAATCTAGATCTATTTCCATATGCAGAGGGAAGAACACTGCATTGGAATTTTAGCCCACGATGCATATAGGCACTTAATTCAGGTCCGCCCACCGATTTGAAAAATTCATGCAGGACACCAGAGTTAAAATAATTAAGCAAGTTGACTCCTGGCTAATACAACAATTGTCTTCTCATATGAAAGTAAACCCATGGCTAAGAAACATCTTTCAGAAGGCATATAATTTTAACATTGCCTCAGGGAATTTATTCCTAAAATAAAATGACAGCTATCAAAACGCCCAACATAAAATAAGCATAAATTGTTAGCAAAATCAGAGGTAACAGAAACACTCTCTTTCAATAACATATCCTAGTTCTCAGGCTAAAAAATTTAAATTCATAACAAATACACTGGAAAATAATAATCCAGGTCAGCATAATATAGCATCACGTATATTAGTTTTTCAAAAAACAATATCCAAGTTGATGATTTAGCACTACATACAGTATAACAGGACAAGAAAAGTCAGAGGTTAGCTAATTACGAAAAACATATACATTTATAATTTTAGATAACTAATTAACCAAGACCAATAAGCAAAACCTGAAAATAAGATTGAGACCGAGGTACATCAGTTGGACCCAGAACCCGCTTAGTTCCTTCACGCTGCCCATCAAATTTCTTCTCCGAATCCTCACTTACAACGCCAGACTCTACTTTGGAATCAGCCTCCAGCGGCAATACGTCATGTAACCTCCGCCTATGCTTTTGATCCTTATCGTTACCATCTTCAACATTCAAGATAGCACTGCTAAGAACTCTCTCCGTTTCCGGCTTCCCGTCCCTTCTAGACCTCTTAGGACTAAAATCATGACAAAAGTAACCTATCACGCTTCCGAACACAACTAAATTCATTTAAAAATGAATCCCACACAAAAATTATGAACCAAAGACACCTAATTTCACACATTTTCAAGACTATTAAAATCAAGAAATCCCAAATTTCAAGCGGCTTGCAATTAGGGTTTTGCAATACCTAAAGTTAAACCCTTTATACCTATAAAAAGAGCGAATTTACACCATTTCGCCATGTCATTAGTGCAACGAACCAATAATGCATTAGCCTTGTAAAATATTTAAAAATTTAAATCAAAGAAGATGAAATCTGTACAAATTTGAGAAACCTAAAAATTTCAACGGTCAGATTAAAAATGCAGTTAGAATTTACAAAACCCTACTGATTAACTAGGCATATAGTGAAATAAAGAGAGGATTGGAACCTGGAATCTCGGTCATGGCCAGAACGGTGTCGTCTCGAGTCGGAAACTCGGCCGTCTCGTTCTCGGCGAGACATGATTTAGTGAGAGCAAGATAGTGAATTGTTAACTGTTGGCTTCTGATGAAAAGAGAGAAAACTGGTATACAGTATAGTGAAGTTATTTTTAATAAATTAAATTATATCGTCAAAAAAAAGTATCAATTTTTTTATGCCTAGCCATTTTTTAAATTGAAAATTTTGCGTTTTTTATCAATTATGAACAAATTTTTTAATTTTTACAATTATGTCCAATTTAAAAGAAGAAATTATAATTATGACTACAATTTTAAATTTTAATTTTTAAAATCCAAAACTTTCAATTTTTATCTATTGCAACTAAAAATTTATATTAACACTTTTTTAGAAGTTAAACAAATTTTTCGAATTCTGCCGTAATGATAGAATATGCAAAGGTTTTGATTTAAAAAAATAAAATTAAAGTTTGGATTAGAATTGCAAAAATTAAAAAACGTCGGTCATAATTGATAAAAAAAAACAAGAACAAAGTCAACGCGCCTGCTGAACTTGTGACACATGTTCATATAACCCAATTTATACTTTTTTGAGCAACTAACCCTAAAAATCTTCATTTTTTTGTCAAATAACCCCATAATTGTATTTTTAAAACGCGTAAAATACAAATCGGAGGTGAGAGATGCAAAAAAATAATTAGATACTTCCCTAATTGTTGCAATATAATTATCCTAAATCTACTTTTTGAAATAAAAATATAAATTATGGGATTATTTGATCCAAATATGAAGAGTTTATGGGTTAATTGTTTAAAAAAATATAAATTGGGTTAGATGACCCCGTGTCACAAGTTCAGGGAGTGCGCTGACCCTTTGTTTTAAAAAATTATGAAGGTTTGGATTTAAAAAATGATTAAGCCATTTTTTTATTATTATAGTGGAATTTAATTGTTTATAATTTGATAAAGTAGATAATATTTTTAAGTAGTTTCTTTATTTTATTCATAATTTTTAAAATAACTTATTATGGATATTTATCAAATTAATTTAAATAGTTAATTTTTTCTCTCCTTTTTCTATTAAATATTTCTATTACTTCTAAGCAAATATTAAATATTAGTCTGCCGATAATATTTAATCCTGTTTTATAAAAATTAATAAATATATATATCAACTATCATTTCTCGACAAATTGATATACGGATTGAAAAGCTGATGAAAATTAATGATATGAAAATCAGATTTTTTAACATTGTGTTTGATGTGTGAATGACATGCCAACTCTAGCAAACAACATCATTTTTCACCGATTTTCATTCCATTTGTTAAGAACTGTTAGTTACTATATATATTTACTATCATAAAACGTGATAAATAATAAAATTTGTATAATTCATGAAAATATTATGTAGATAACCCGATAAAACATAAAAAAAATGAACTAAAATTTTACAAGAGTTCTCGAAACCAAATCGAACATCTACAGAATCAGAACTTTCTCCGTTCTTTATACTCAATGTGTTTTATTGATCCAATATCTTCGGCATCCTGATCAGAATCAAGTTGACTTTATCTTGTAATTCTATCTCGACAAATTCTGATAGAACAGCATTCACAATCTTCTATTTTGCCTCATTACGAACTGCATATCTATCGGAGAAACGAATCCCTTTCAACCGCTATTTGGAAATCTGTGCATTTGAGCCTTTTCCTCTTGCTGGTTATCGGAATATTATCTTCCATGTCGATCTCAAACAGTCAAAGAAGCTCAAGTTAATAGCATTCAATAGAAAAGTTTTTGATTCTTCCCTGATTGAAGTTGATGAAGATAACTGATAATCTTTAAATTCGACAATCCTTGCATTTGAGCTCGTCCTTCATCGTTGTGTCATAAACTATTTTATAATTCTTCTATGATAAGGTAATTTACATTAACCGTCTTTGCACTATCTTTTTTCTCTTCAACATATACTCAAATTGTCCTCAAAACTTATGTTTAATAACTTGACTGTATATGCCTTTATTTTTAGAGTATTTTCGTCAATTTTAACGACGTGATATGCCAACCAAAATACTAGTATATTTTCTGCCACATTGTGTCATATGGTGATCTTAGACGTTCATATACGACTCTAATTGGCACCGGCACATTATTAAAATTGACGAAAACGGCGCATGAGTAATGGCAGAGACAACCAAATTATTAAATAAACGTTTAGAGACAGTTATGCTACGAATTAAAATTTAGGAACGGTTCGGACGATCTTTCGGTTTGAACCTGGTGCACCATTTCAATAGGAGCTCTTCAACATCAGCATCCATTCGAGTTCCTACGCCTCCCCAGACTAACATATGAGCCATGTCTCCAAATGTGGAACCACTCACTTCATGCACTGGCTTGAACCCAATTCTTGTGTAGAATCTAACAAGCTACCAAATACAAAACACAATGTGTAAGCTGGTCAATAATTAATTCAGACACCTAGTTGTTATAATTTCTTGGATTATGATAATTCCATATTCATTTGTTATTTTAGCTGGTGTTTTAAAAATCAAACCGTTGGCAGAACATGTATGAGTATTAGTTTATGCTGGTTAAACCAATTCAACTAATTAAAATGAAATTTTTATGCAACATATGTGATACACACATTTTTTTCTAGAATAAGTTGCATGTTAAATTTAGGGATAATTGCCAAAAAAATTATCATGAATTTAATGTTTTGCAATTCTAACACGAACTTCAATTTAGACAATGTAAAACACAAATTGTCAATACTTTTAAATATTAAAATTACACGGCACACAAAAATTATACTCCCTCCGTCCCAATAGAGTTGTCCACTTTGAGAAATTTTTCTGTCCCAAAACTCTTGTCCACTTTAAAAAGTAACTAACTTTTACACTTAATTTTCCTATATTATCCCTATTTAAAATCCACTAATGAGTAAATTAAAAGTGGACCCTATAATTAATAGGGGTATGACAAGAAAAGTAAAGAAAATTTTATAAAATCCATAAACAATAATTGCTTTTCTTAAACTGTGTGATAAAGGCAAAGTGGACAACTCTATTGGGACGGAGGGAGTATATTTTTGCAAATAACCCTTAAATTTTAACACTTGCATAGCACAAAATTCTAACTAGTAAATAAATAACACTCTAACTAATAAACAAAATATGGTTTTTAAAGTTTAATGGGTTCAATAGTTTTCCGGTTCTTGCTGTTTTTAGACATAAGTAATCATATTTTCAGTTTCTAGCAAAGAATCAAATCGGATAGAATTCCGATTCTCAATCAAACCATTTGAACTGGTCGATCGGTCAGGTTCGATCCTTAAAACCATAATTTTAACAAAAAGTACAGCAAAATAACAATAGTACTCACAAACAAGAACAACAATTTGGTTTCAATTAATTAAAAACAACTATCGATAGAGTATGAAGCCAAGCAGCACGGACTCAGAAAAACAGAACACTTAAATACAATAAATCAAATTAAAAAAAAACACAATAAAACAGTATTATTTTAAAAAGAACTATATGTTCTCTAAAAAAAAGAATTATATGTAAAGTTTAAATTCCGTATCTGAAATTTTTATTGCACGAGTGACATGGTACAACGGATATATTCCGAGATATTAAAAGTACCTTAGAATGATAAAGATCGGAGTCATTAATGGCGAGCAACTCAGCAACTCGACAGCCACAATCAAACCCATACCGAACAGCAACAGCTCCAATGAACAAACCAATTCCATAAATCGATTTCTCCATACCCAACGTCTCTTTTTTCAACTTAATCGAATCCAAATGAAGAATCCTCCCTCTTAACCAAACCCTAATCACCCCCTCTGCTCGACCCAGCTCATTTTTTGTCAAACGACTCGTCGCTGTAATTCTGAAGAAGGGTCCCACTGTTTTGAGCTGGAGATCAAGATTTTGTGCTTTTGAGGCGGATATAATGTCTGCCATTGTTGGAACTGTGGTTAAATCTTTGAATTTGGTGCTGTTTTTGATTTGATTTGGGGGAATTGGATTGGGGATTTGAGTTGTTGATTTTAGGTTCATTTTAAAGTTTTGGGATTAAAGTGGAAAATTTGGAATTGTGAAGGATGAACTTGTGTGTGTTAAATTTGAAAGTTGGTGATAGATATGGATATTAAGGTAGTTTGGATGACACGTGGCAAATACTTGATCTCCACTTTGCTACCAACAAAATAATATTTTTAAAGAAGGGAGGAAAAACAAAAGAAGAATTATTAATTTATTTATTTTAATTAATTAAAAATAAAAATATTTCTTTATTTTTAAATTAATCTTGAATAATATATTTTTATTATTCAGGTCAATTAACAATCAAATTGGATCAATATGATCTCCGAATGCATTTATTTTATACAAATTGAAGATCAATTGATGTGAAATAAAAAATATTATTTATATTTGATTAAATTGATGAAATATGAATTAATTGTTCATGAGGAATACCAAATACATAACGTAATGACCTTTTGCTACAATAAAAAGAACAGATTAACTACTGAAACTCCATGAGTTTAATTTTTATAAATCCATTATAATGGCACTTTTCATATTTTGATATATTATACATCTACACCCGTCTATTAATTTTTCCATTAGTCAACTCGATCAAAAGATAAAATTTAACTCTTAAACCTTTTTTTTATCCAGTTTCTTCCGAAAATTGTGGCAAAATCGAGGCTTCTTTACATTTAACATAACTTGTGTCGACTAGCTACACAAACAGCCTGAAGCTTTTATTAAGTGTTTGAACTAAAAATTACAATTACAACATGGCAGCTAATGAATTGGCATATATAATTAGAAACAAAGGTTATGTTTTTAATATGGTATACATGCCTATACTTTATGTACAAAGACTTATAAATACGCATGATAAGAATACTAGAAATTCTGATTGCTCTTTGTAAAGAACATATCGATGGAAATATGACTTTTATCCCGGGACAGCTTGGCCTTCTTCTGTGTGCTTTGGCCAGAGGCGTCGGTCTTGCTTACTAACCTGAAGATGTCACTCTCATTATATTGAAAAAAAATACAGAAAGAATTGTAAGAAATAAGATCGTATGCACACTATATAAATATGAAGAGAAAAATTGCTAACGTGAAGACTCGCTTAGTTTAGATGATAGATGAGCAGACTACCTTTGCCTCGGGATAGAAGTTCTAGTATTGATGCTAGACTCCTCATTCTGAAGCCTCTCGGCGAAATGAAAATCAGAATGTTCTTGCCTTTCCGCAACAAAATCTGGTGGCATTTCAATTCCGCAAAATGAACATTTGTAGTCATCAATCCAAAAGAGTTCATTTTTGCATTTGGGTAAGACAGCCTCATTGCTCGTGTCCGCATTTCTCCCATCAGTATGCTCAGGCGAAGTAAATTCTGTGTTACATCTTACCGTATCCCTAGTATTCACCTAGCCACAACCGAAAAGCACGATAAAGCTAAACATCAAAGAAAATAAGATTGATGATACTATTGTATGCTTGAGAATGATGCTTACTTCTATGTTACTACTGATTGTGCAGTTATGACCATCCAAATCCTGTACATTTAATGAATCTCTAGTTTCATCATGTTGAATCTCACGACTGTCGGTAGAAAAGGCAGTTTCTATGTCATCTGTGAAGGGCTGATCGCTACAATCTGAAGCCAACGAGCTTCGACCCATTATATTTTTTCTAGATGCATCGCCAGTTACAATGAAGTTCATCAGAGTTTTTTGTGTTGGATCAGATAGAGCCTCAGCCTTGTCTTCACTAAAATGAGACACCCGTAAGCCTAACAACAGCGACAGAAACATTTTTGTCAATTTATGAATCTGTTAAAAGGCGTGCTATGGAACCCAGATAAGCACAGAAATTCGTATATCGAATCTGATACTACGTCTCGGACCAAAACACATACCTATCAGTCTTAAAGAGACGGGAAGTTCAGCCTTTAGCAGCTTCGAAGCATGTTTCAATATGTCTTCACTTGAACAAATATATTTTTGTAAAGTCACAGCTCTGCTTCGTATCTAAAGAATAAAAAATGTCATTAGTTTCTGAACGTGAAGGGCGAAGAATCATAGCTAGAAAAAGAAGGATTGGAGGAAATAATATTAAAAAATTACAAGAGAGTTCACTAAAGATCATTAATTACTGATTCGAACACTCTAACTCATCATTTTACACTCTTGTTTAAAGAACAGCAATAAAGTATCCAAAACTACCTCAAAGGATGCGGTTTTCAATTTGAGAGTCAATGTCCTACCATGAAGCCCTTCTTTTTGCATATCAGAAGATAGCATCTCTGCAATTTCAGCTGCAATTCAAAAGAAAACTAGTTAATTTTTCTAGATAATTCTAATAATGTTAAGCAAAACCTAATGATAAGTTATTTTTAGTATTGACACCAAGAAGTATATTACTACATCCCTGCATCAAAGTCAGACAAATATGACATGCAAAAAGCCAGAGATGGGTGACCATTTTGTCTTAAGGAAATACACAACCATAAATTCTCTGAATGATACAAATAACCAATCAACAATCACTTGCCTAATTTCTGATAAAGAAATGCCTCATTGTCTGTGGCAGAAAAAGTTCTCTCATTACTTATACTTTTTCTAAACTTGGCTTGAGGTGTATCTGTCCTCCCAAGCCCCAGTCCCACAGAGAGGAAAAAATCTGCACTAAAATATAACCATAGAATCAGGTGATAAAGACAATCCCAATTCCTTTTGAAGGAGGAGAGGTGCATGCATAACTGTATATTATCCAGCCATTTCAAATATATAAAATGCACTTGTCGCACCAGATGTGAGGCCTAAATAACAGCCGCTTGATTATTCAAATGCTGTGTCGTCATGTTTTATATATACTAATTCAACGACTCAGTTTATCTTCTCTTCATGTATCTATCGGCTAAATATTGCATTTGCTAGGAGGCTAACATTATCAAAAATATATATAAAAAAATCAGGATTAAAGAGGTTACAAACAACCACGAAAAAAGTTGAGTTTTACTTAAAGGAATGCACCGACCTGCTGTTGATTGAGAAAACAGTGCACAGAGGAATCCACCCTTTTGCAGCAGATCCTCACATGTTTTTATTCCTAAGACATCCGTCAGAATATGTTCAGTGACCTTACCGATGCCTCCAATCTGCATAGAGTTCAATTAAGTGCTCAAATTTAGACAATTACATTTTAAATATTGTTTCTCTCGTATTTACTGTGATGCAATTCCCTTAAGCAGATAAGTTATTGTAAATATACCTTTCTTATAGGGAGGGAGGATATAAATGTTACGATGGCTGTCCGATCATTTGGTAGAACAAATTGTCCATTCGGCTTATTAATATCTGAGCAAACCTGTGGATGAAAATGCAGTCAGCTGCATAAGAATTTGAGAAAAGTCTGGAAAACTTTTATAGTTCTTCAACGTATTTTAAATTGTTTTCTGGAGTAACTAGTATGCATGCTAAAACAAGTAAAATTAAAAGCATTTAGCGGTTTAGCTCTATGACGATGGTGCCACTTCCTCTTTCAAGCAAGAATAATGAATGCCAGAATAACAGGAAACAAAATACGTAATTTATTGGACTGTGACTGTCATTTATTAACTCTTTTCTCTTACAATTTAAGAAATTGAGGATATGCAAAGCGTCATTATGTTCATGAAACATAATCAAAAATTGCAACAATCTTAGAAAGAAAGCTACTGGCAGAACCTTTGCAAGCAATTGATTTGCGGCAACCCCAGCACTACATGTTAGACCAGTCTCTTGATACACACTGTTTCTGAGCTCTTCAGCGATCTTGACAGAGAAAAAAAGGGAATATCAATGCTATGATGACAAATAATTCCACATGGACAAAGAAGAATATGCTGAACATACTTCTCCACCAGTAGTGCCCCTATCTCTACAGACATCAGTTATATCAAGATATGCTTCATCCAAACTAGCGGCCATGAAATGGGGATCATATTTCTGGAAAACTTCAAAGTAAAACATGTATAAAGATTTGCAGATCAGAAAATTTACAATAACATGCCTTAGAAACTTAACAAAAAATGACCAACCTTTTCTTGTTAAATCACTGTAATGAATATACTTCTTGAAATCAGTCGGAACTAAAATCAACTCTGGACATAATTTACGCGCAATGAAACCAGGCATCGCGGCCCTAACCCCAAATCTCCGTGCCTACAACATTTCTAATAACTGTTTCAGCATATTAAAATTTACAATCTAGACTCATTACCCTCATTTTAAAATTAGAGTAAACTATGCAAACCTCATAATTAGCAGTTGAAAGCATAGACAAGCCACCAACAGCCATTGGCTTTCCCTTCAAAGAAGGATTACTTAACGTTTCAACAGCAGCATAAAAGGCATCCATATCTACATGCAACCAAATCCTAGAAAGATCGCGTGTAACTTCTAGCTCCGAAATTTTCCTATCAGCAACCTGAAAACACCATAAACACAAAAATTGCAACAAACTCACACGAAATGAAAACCTCAAAACAACATAAAATCAAAGCAAACCCTAATCACTAATCAGTAATCACTCTTTCAATTAGGGGTGAGCGTCGATCGGTTCAGTTTAGAATCGACCGAAACTGATGGTGCCAAAATTTTCTGAATGGTTGACCGAACCGTAATTTTTTTAACCAAACAACAATATTTCTATGACCAAACTTTTCAGTTGGTTCAGTTTGGTGTTTATATTCGGTTTGGACTTGTACACAAAATCAAATTAAAACTTTAAAATTTTAGGTAAAATAACAAAAACGCCCTGAAATTTAGATGCAAAATCAAAAAAAAATCCTTAATTTTGAAAAGTTCAGTTCGTCGGTTTTTTGGTTATTTCGATTTTACAAACCTAACCGAACCGTTAACCAAACTCCAAATTTCTCTAACTTACTCACCGAACCAGACCGTTTTCACCGAACAACCGAACCAAACAACAAACTTCAGTTTGTCTCCGTTTGGTTTTTCGATCTAGTTTGGTTTCTGCGTGCCCTTACTTTCAGTTAAGCCAATATTATAAGAAACAACTTACCGTCTGAAAATGAGCCAGATTGGCCGGAGCTAGTTTCGCGCATTGCACCCGCATATTTTCAATCTTTTGTCTCATAAAAGCTTCTTTCTTTTCCTCATTCTGAAAATACTTTGAACCTTTACTCATTTCATATACAATTCTTTGAACTTTCTCCTTATCCACTCCCTCCATACCTTAAAACAATAATAATTAACTTAATTACTAAACATAATCAATCTATCAATCAATCTGATTACTCAAATTACAGTGTCAAACCCTAATTTTAGATTAAAAATGGTGCTGAGTTGTGAATTGACAATCAAAAGTTCAAAAAATTGGGAATTGAAATTTACCAGCTTTAGCATTAGTGTAGACAGTGTGATAAGATTGCCATGGTTTTGGATTATTTTCTCCGGACGACGTCGCTTCAGTGTTCTCCATCTCTCTGTGCTTCTTTGAGAAGGAGAAAGAAAAAAAAAAGAGGGAAAAATTAGATTCGTTGGTTTATATATGAACTGTAAAAGCTGAGAAGTAAAGGATGGGCCTTTAAGGCCCAATAAGTTTGAAAGAAAACGGAATAAGGGTTATATATGCCCCTAATTTTTGGATTCAGGATCATTTATGCCCTTATAATTTGAAAAGGTGTATACATACCCCTAATGTTTTTAAATTGGTTTATTTAGCCGTCATACTTAATATGGTTAGGAACATATATGATTAGGAAAAACGTTAGTGACCTATATAAGTTTATTTGAAAATGTTAAAGACATACGTACATATTTTCAAATTATGAGGATATAGATGATTCTAAGCTCAAATTTAAGGGAATATTTGACCCTTTCTCTAAAAAAACAGCCATGTTTGTTTTATTGCCTTTGATATAAGCTGTATGGGATTTGAGCATTTTTTTTTAAAGAGTATTTGTTGTATGATTTATTATATTTTTCAGAAAAAGAGTTTATTGTCCTTAAATTTCATATTAATTTGCTTTTTAAAGGTAATCTAAATTATTAAAAGAATACATAAGTCTTTTTTTTTCCTTAGCCACATAGGCCTTCAATGTTTTAAAAGTTGCTAAAAATCCTCCAAATTTTTAAAAATAGCACTAAGCGTGGACAAAATTACTTAGATTTCCGTCCTCTTAATTAAGGAGTTTTTAGTTGTTGTTTTTTAACAATCTTCGGAAAAATGTTATCGTTTCTAATGATAGACATATTTCTAGATAGAGAAAAAAGTTAATTTTTTTATTTTCAGAAGAAAACCAACTGAAACTCTATTCGAAATAGAGCAAGAAGGACGAATTCGAAATAGAGCAAGAAGGACGAATTAATGTATTTGTACTTAATTAGTCAGAAGCTCATGTCTCCATTTCAAGTTTCTAATCAAGTAAAAAATGTTTTTTTTTGTTTAAATGTAACTTTTATGTATATAATATTAATATTAGAATATATATTTTTAATTTTTTTAGTGATGTCAGATGTATAAAGTAAAGCAGTATTATAGATAATAAAAAATTCATTTGGTTGCTTGATAGAAAAAAAGTTTTTGATATTTAAGGAAAATAATGAGTGGAGCAAAGTAATTTCCATCGAGTTCAATGTGCAATTTCAAAGCACATATAATATTAATAAACTAATTTATTAGGATAAAATAATAATTAAAACATCAACCTTATAACTATTCTTAGATTTCTGCTTAGAAAAAGTCAAAAATTATGCCTCCATGATTGAATCTAATTTAGATCTTTGAAAAATAAAAGAATCCAATTGCTAGTTCAATTTTAAAAATGTCAAAGTCTTTCCTATGACTAGCGAGGTAAACGGATTAATGTAAAAATAAATAGAGGTAAACGGATTATAACGCAATTGATATTTTCTAATTTTAATTGAGTTATGTTAATTATAATTTGAAATGTTTTACTCTCACATGCAACATCATATACATATATATAAAATTTACTAGGTCAATTGAGTAATTTAAAGGGATTATTTTCCAAATGCTTGTTTTGGGCAAAGTATTTTTGGCCCATTTTTTCTCTTATCCTACATTACCTAATAAGCTAACTTATTTAGCAAAAATACCCAGTATATAAAGAAGTTTTATCTCATTTTAGATTAAATTTTTACATAACCACTTTTTTTCTCTATTCTCTCTCTTCTCTCGCTTCTTCTCTCTTCTTTTCTACTTCTTTTCTTCTTTGATTTTCGATTTATCTCCTTCGATTACTTTTCCGTTCGTCTTTCCGGTCGTGCTTCCGTTCGTCTACTTCCAATGGATTTTTCGTCGTTTCCGGTCGTTTTTTCGTTCGTTTTTTCCGTTCGCGCTAGTCCGTTCGTCTTTTCCGTTCGCGCTATAAATTTCTCGACTCGTTTTTAGATTTGTGTAATTTTTTAGGTTTTTTTTAATGATTTAAATATTTTGTAAATAAATTATTGTAGATCTATATTTTTTTGTTTATAAAATTGTTCTATTATGCATATAATTATTTATTTTGTCTTCTCTTATTCATAAATTTGTTTATTGCTAATGATTTTGTAAAGAAAATATTGATTTATAGTGCATTTATAATAATTTTATAATATCTTTACGTTTTAGTGTATTTTTGGTGTATTAATGGTGTATTTCTGCCGTTTTTAGTATATTTCCGGTGCATTTACAGTGTTTATGGTGTATTTGTAGTGTTTATGGTGTATTTGCAGTGTTTCATGGTTAAATCACAAAAAACACTACAAAATGCCATAAATACACTACTTATACACTGCTTATACACTATATATACACTATATAAACACCATAAAAACACTATATATACACTACTGTTACACTATAAAAAATAAATAAAAAATTCCAGGAAAAAAATCTATCAAAAATAAAAATTAACACTATATATACACTAATCTTACACTATATAAAAAAAATGTCGGTCGGTTCGGTCGGTTCGGTTGACCGAACCGAAAAAACCGAAAACCGAAATTGAAAACCCACAAAGGTATTTATGAATTTTTTTTTTAAAAAAAGGTATTTTTCGTAAATGAAAAAAGTCAGAAAAGAAAAGTCAAAACTTGTAATGTAAAGTTGTAAATAAAATAGCAAAACATGTATTTTGAAAAATTACCACTAATTTAAATGGCTAATTTACAATTTGATTTCTCATATTTGGATTGATTATTAATTTGAACCTTTATAAATTTACAACGCGTGTCATTCACACATCAGTTTTTATATTTTTGTCATATTAAATTTTTCAAATACAAATTTATTATTTATTTCCAATAAAACAAAATATTATGCCATATGACATCCATATTAGTGGACATTACATCAAAATAAAAATATATGAAAAGATAGTTTTTTTTCTTGGCATCATTTTAAAAATCAAAGTTGTGATTAAAAAAACTCGAAGTTATTGTGTCAAATTTTTGAAATTAATAGATTCCTTTGGAAAAAAAAAATACTGCTGCTGCCAACTTAATTAACATTTCATACAATTAAAATGACATTTTGACAAATTAAGTCAAGTTAATTGTTCTTTTTTTAAGTACTTAAATCAATTAGTCAAGCCAGCAGAATCAAGTCACCAACCATCAGGTCAACATGACTATACCATAAATCTTTATTTACCTTAGGCAAAACTCAACTTGAGTTCCATGTATTTTTTTTTGTTCGGAGTCTTTATTTAAAAAAATTTAACTTTTTTGCCCCCCCTATTTTTTTTATTTTCTGATTTAATGCCTTTAGTTGGATGTAATTCAACAAATACGTTGTACTCTCCGTCAATTAACAGAAAAATATAACGTGGCGTTCCTTCCGTATATGGAGATCTATGTGGCATCAATTTAAAGACTCGGTATTCCAATGTGAGCTCAAATGTAGAATTAACAAATAAAACAACAAATGGGGATTGCCAAAGTTTGAAATTGAACTAACTGTAATTTGAGGTGCAGATTGGCCGGGCAAAATTGGCTGAGCAGTGAAGAAGATTAAATGTAGAAGATGACGAAGTGAAAAAGAAAAGGAAAAGTTCAGTTAACAATCTTTTTATTTTATGCGTATTTTATTCATTGTTTACGGATATTAAAAGTTAAACAAATTATGACTATTTTTTTTACACTCTCACATAACGTACGTAAAACGTACATGTTGGATTTTGTTCAATTAAAGGCATTAAAATCAAGAATTAGTCAAATACCGGGGCTAAAAAGATAAAATTTTCAGGAAAGGAACTTTCTTAACAATGGTAATAGAGGACAGAGATTTCAAAATCATTTTGCCTTTACTTTAAAGGCAAAACATACACATCTAGAGTATATTATCCAATTTTTATTCATGTAGTCCCAGAGATTTTAAGATAAATTCAGTCTATCACATTATCTGTGGAATAACATATCACATTATGACAGGTCATTAAAATAGTGACACTATCGTAATTTTATTTATTACTTTTTTACACTTTTAAATATTATTATTACGATAATAACATTATTTTAATGTGTCATAATGTGATAGGTTTAATTAGTTCTCGGATGACGTTGTGGACTAAGTCTACCTACAATTTTTTCTATCTAGTCCTTAGAAATCGATTGCGATTTAAATTATAATTTTTTTTCATTAAATTGTGCTTTAACTTGGCCTTAAATGACATGTAAATTAATTGTTGGATGCTGGTATATACATTATAAACGTTACTAATTAATAGTGTGTGGCTATAATTAAGGACATATTAACTGAAAAAAAAAGTACTGATGAGTTCCAATTAATTTATGAGAATCGGATAAACAAAAATAATTATATTACAAAATCTTTAAATGGGTTTAATCAGAAAAAAAAATCCTTAATTTTATACATGCATGCATAATGCAACTAACCAACGTGGACACATAAAAAAGTCAAGTTGCATTAAAATATAGAAGTAAAAATTGGTAGGAATTCTTTTTGGCGGTCATGTGATTTATATGGCTTGAATCCGAATTATTAATATAATAATCATACTGGATAGTTGAAATAATTGTAGTCAAAGATCCCTTCATTTTTTTAATTATATTTTATAATCTTATAAGTTCCTAATGGTAATAATTATTTCCTTAACTTGACGTTTGAAAAATATAATACAAGAACTGTTTTTGTGGTGGTTCTTTGTTCATTGTGTCTTTGTATACATGTGAATAGAATATAGGTACATAGATTTGAATTTTTTTAAGTTGGAAATTAGCCAACTTGTGATGTAATTAAATACATTTTTCTTGTTTAACTATTCAATATTTTATTTTTATACTAATATCAATTAATTTAAAATTGAGTTGGATAAAATTATACATTCAATATATATATGACTAGAATTCCGAGACATCTTATTAAATTGGTATATTTTTTATCGGTCAATAAAAATCTTTATTAAATAACTTTTATTTTTGAATGATTTATTAAATTGTATAAGTGGGACATATACTTAAGAATGTCATATAGTATTATAAGGAGATTCTTATCTAGTCCCGGTCCATGAATTTTCCATGCACCTATCGAACGAGGTGTTAGAAAATTTAACATAATTTTCTCTCTCTTCTTATTATTTTCTTTTTTTTCTCATTTCTCTAATATCTCATTGGATAGGTCCGTGAATTTTTCATAAACCGGATCTAGGTAAGAACTTTCCAGTATTATAATTGTGAATAGTAGTGTGTTTGGTTCGAAATTCATATCCAACTATATCAAATCGAAATTCTCATCCATTGCACGAAACTTTTTAAAGACCAAATCACTAAAAATGTCAAATATTTAAAAAAAATCACAAAAAGTATAAACATTTCAATTTTATCCAATTTGTCATGATCAATAATGTCCAACTACGCGATTTTGCTGATGTGGCGTCTACGTAACGCTGATGTGGCATGTCACACATCAGCGCCACATAAGCAAAATTGTGTAATAGGACATAATTGAAACGAAATCCTGTGTTTCATGACAAATTGAATAAAATTGAAAGTTCAGGGTCAGACGAACGATGGTAGTACAGCAGCCTGGACTCCTCCTCCGATAAATACAATCAAAATTAATTTTGATGGAACTTTTGTGAAAGAATTGAATTCCGGGGCACGAGCGTGCGTAGCGAGAGACGAAGCAGGGAGAGTGATCAGCTCTTTTGCCTTTAAAGTTAACCATGTGGATTCACCGGCTCTTATTAAAGCTCATGCTTTGCGAGAAAGTATCTATCTAGCCAGAAGATTACGACTCAGTAGCGCTGTGTTTGAGGGCGATGCCAAAGGGCTGATTGAAGCAATGCAGAATGGAGCTATGGTGGATGTAAATTGTGACCTTAGAGATAATGCATTTTGTAATAACCCACTAGCACAAATGGTGTGGCTAGATTCGAGACTTTTATAAGTCGTTTATTTTAATCAATGAAGTTTATTTTTCCGGCAAAAAAAAAACCAAATATGGTCGTTTTTTTTATTTGATTTGGTTATTTTTGATTGATTTATTAAAATATAACCAAAAATATTTAAAATCAAAATCAACTGAGTGTTCGAATTTTTATTATCATATTATAAATTTATTTGTTCAGTTTAATTTCTTGGTTTCTATAGGTTTTTTGCAAACCCCTAGTGGCTAGTGGTGGTTTCTTTGTTCATTGTATCTTTGAATGCAGTGTGAATGGGATTTGTGTATATATTTGATTTTCTACATTGGAAATGCTCCAATTAGTTGTAAATGACTTGTGGAATAATGATATAAATATTTTCTTTATTTGAACACTGAATTATATCATTAATTTAAAATCAAATTAATTTAAATTAGAGTCAGATAAAATTATATGTACAATATAATTGGAATTTAAAATTTATTGAATGCTTACTTATTAAATAATAATTTTTTTAATAAAAAATAAGGTTCAAATATATATATTTTGTAATTTTATTAAATTTTACGTGTGAAATAATCTGATAAATAAATAAATTGACTAACACGTGAAACTTGCATTGCAATACGTACTAATTTGAAATTCTAGTGTCATAACTTCTCAAAAACAAAAATTGTCATATGAATAAGTTTCCTCATAACATTTTAGAATGTTTCATAATTAAATTGGAATTATACAATCTAAACAACGAATTCTGCTGTGGTTTTATCTATCTTTAAGATGACATTAAAAGAGCGGATATAATTAATTAATTTATTTTTATTATGACACTGTTTATTTTCTTTAAAACTGTCGAATCATAAAACATTTTTCTAGTTTATTCGGACGCATTGAAGATAAATATTCAATGTTATTTATTCGGCTTGAAATTTGAATATCACATTCAATCAATTAATGTGATATTTATTAACTGAATATAACATTTAGCAATGCCACGTGTAATGATTTTAATGGATGGTTTACAATTTTACATGGAATTCACACAAGTATTTATCTTTTTTAACAGGCATGTAATAAAAAATATAAACTACTTTATCATGAATATATTTACATTTAGCTTTTGATTTTAATTTTTACATAAAAAAATTACTATTATATTAACTAAAATGTCATAAAGTATTAATATTGAATGTGTTAGACTTAGTTTAAAATAATAACAATAAGAATGAGAATAGAAGATAATGAGAATAAAATTAAAAAAAATTATATGTAACACATTTGGTTCAGTAAAAGAGTATGATAATAAATTAAAATTGACTATTTCTTTTATATTTATGATTAATAAATATTACTAGAAATATTATATTAGTTTACTAAAACATAACTACATAATTTTGCGATATATTATAACTCAAATGATATATGCGTTCCACAATCTATTAATATCGTGAGATCAATTCCTTCAAAAACGTTTTAAATCCCCCTTTCAATTTATGAAACTAATATAAAAAAAATAAGCACTCCACTCCTTTCCACATTTAAAAAACTAGAAAAATCCTTAATTAAGTGGCGGGAGTAATACATAAAAAGGAAAAGATTAGGAAAATTCCAATTTAAATTTTTTTAATCTAATGTACTTATTTTTTAGCTATTCAAAGATCAACGGTCTTCTCTGGCTGCCATTTTTCCATATTACATTAATTAATACTTAGACATTTCTAATTCTTCGTTTTGTTATATAAACCCTCAACTTCATCTCCTTCGTATTATTACATTCTCTACATTCATATCCTTTAACTTCTTTTTAAACCATCATATCCTTTAATTAAACCCTTAAATTAAATTTTTTTCACTAATTGTTAAATACTTGATTTGAAAAATGAATACTATTGGATTCAAATCTTTGCCTGGATTTTCCGGTTTGGTCGACGGCAATAATTTTTCATGCAACGTGAAAAAATCAGGAAGTGGTTTGGTAATTAAGGCGGTAGCTTCCGGATCACGGCAGACTGTGCCGATGAACGTCGCCGTCGGCACCCATAATGGCTTAGTCAAGACTCTGATTCCGGATGGTTCAACCTTAGAGAAACCCATTTTAGCTAATGGGCATGCAGGTACTTTCATAAATATAATATTTCAGTTTTTTATTCCATTTTTTTAATTTATCGAACGTGAAGTAGTCCGTGCGAATTACACAATAAAAAATATTTTTGCATACGATCAAAATTTTAATTTTCACATTTTTTTTATCACCTGAACTTTAATTTACAAACAATAGTAGGTCACTGAATAATTTCCTGTCAATTTCTGCTAGATAGAATATTCAACACATTTATTTACTTTAAATTTATCATGCTACATATTTTATTGCAAAATGTCTGCTGATTTTTAAATGAAAAATTAGGAAGTCATGCATTTCTCCATCAACGAATTATTTTAACTCGTTTATTATTCGTCATACCGAATAAGTCGATTGTAGCTCACGCTCTTACATTCACCATACGATTAAAGTCCATTCTTAATAGATAGATATGGCCATATAAAATTTAAATTCAAGATTTATAATTAAAAATATCGATTAGATTTTGATTGTTATGCATAAAATATTACCCGAAACTCAAAATTTGACTATCGAATTTTAGTACTAATTGCTGTACCTAATTGGTTTACTAGTCAATTGTATATTTAAATTAACTTTTTAAATTGCATTTTTTTTATTATGATCAGAGAAAACTCAAAACTCATTGTCACAAATTGGAAATTCAACCAACATAAAATGGCATGAATGTTCAATTGACAAAAATAGCAGACAGAATTTGCTGAATCAAAAGGGTTGTGTTATATGGATCACAGGCCTCAGTGGTTCAGGTTAGTTATTAATTATTTATTCTCATTAATTAATTTTTCACTAATTTAATTTAATTACCTAATATTAAAAATTACTTTATGATTAAAAATAAATTTATTTATGTACAGGCAAGAGCACAGTAGCATGTGCATTGAGTCAAATGTTGTACCAAAGAGGAAAGCTGACTTACATTCTTGATGGAGACAATCTTAGACATGGTCTTAATAGCGATCTTGGTTTCAAAGCAGAAGATCGAGTTGAGAATATTCGTAGAGTTGGTAAGTCAATATAATTAACTTATAATTCAACTATTTGACTTAATTATTTTAGTAGTATGGAATTAAAAGTTAATAGACATTTTAACAAAATTTAAGGTAAAACACTTTTCCGACTTAAATTTACGGGAATAATAGTAATTAACGTGTTTTTTTTATTTGGTTAATTCAGTTTTGATTTCGACAATCGATTTTTAATTAAACCGAATATTTGCTCACCTCTAAATGTGCAGTTAGACCATAATACTCCAAATATAATTTTGATTTAAGATCATGTCTCGAATTTCAAAGAAAATAAACGCAATATTTAGACCTAAAATTAATTGGATTAGTTTGATTATCTTTCAATAAATATAATATTGATTAGGGTTCGTGTTTTTAATGTATAGGGGAAGTGGGGAAGTTGTTTGCAGATGCTGGAATTATATGCATTGCATGTTTGATATCTCCATACCGGAAGGATCGCGACGCTTGTCGCAAAATTTTAGCCGACGGAGATTTCATCGAGGTGTTGATGGATGTTCCTCTTCGAGTTTGCGAGTCTAGAGATCCCAAGGGGCTCTATAAGCTTGCTCGTGCAGGCAAAATCAAAGGTATTTACTTCGAATCCTTGTTACGAGTTCTTATCGACTATATGTTGCACGAAACGGAAACCTTGAAAGGAAAAATGTTCAGATAGAAAACGAGTAAATATTTTTTGTACGATAGATTATGATTTAAGTATTTTTAAAATTATTTTTAAACATAGAAATTAAACATCTAGAATATATTTAACAATCATTAATTTATGTGTAATATAGTGACACAATGAATGGTAAAATTGATTTATTAATTTTTTGTTGATTATAATTTTTTTATTTTAACAGGCTTTACTGGCATTGATGATCCTTATGAACCACCACTACGTTGTGAGGTAATTTATGTTCCATGGTTAGCATAAACGTTCGATTTTGATCTTAGTTGTCCTTTATTGGGAAACAAATGTGTCTACATGATTATAATATTATTTTTAATCCCGTTTAAATCGAAACGATAAAAAAAAACCAAAAAAAAAACTTAGACTTAGCCGAATCAAACCAGACTGATTGGTCAATAAGGTCAATCAGCATAGATTTTTCCACAAAAACTAAATTTCAGGTTCAACTTCTTCAAATCATAACCATAAAAACTATATGATTCGTTATATATTTGCCAAAATGTGATTCATTTACCAGTTTTTAATCCATTTACTACACTAGATTTTATGTCTATAATTAAATTTATAATATGCGGATTAATCCTTAATAGAAGCCGCATAAATATTTCAATTTTAATTCAAACATTAATACGGAAAGGAACAAATAGTCCAATTTCCTTTCTATAAATATATTTATTTTTATATAACAAATTGTTTTGAATAAACCATAATTTTTGGTCATATCAATTCAATCCCCAATTCGGTTTTGAAAATGCTGCTTCAAACATGCATAGCCAAATAAGAATTTGTAGTTATTTGTTTTAATTTCTTTTTTTTTACAGATATCACTGAAATTTGACAGTGGAGAAAATGCTTCCCCTGGTGAAATGGCTGAAAAAGTAATTTCTTACATGGAAGAGAATGGATATCTTCAAGCTTAAATTTACACTTTTATTTCACCTCCATGTATTTTTCTTAGGTTTAGGATTAATGCCAATATAGCATTACTTTTCATTATATGTAAATGCAAATATGTTTATTTCCTGAAGAAATATGTAGTTTAATTAATTTTGGAAGAATTCATAAAGATAAGGTAAGAGCTAGTTGCTGCTTAGCTTTTTGTATGGGATCGCATTTCATGAAAACTATATTTTGTATAGGGGAGAAACGGTCCGTTCGGTTAAAAATCGACTAATTTAGTCAAAATTAAATTAACTCGGTCAATTTATTTTATTAATCAAATCATTCAAATTAAGTAAATTAATCAAAAGTGAATAAATGAATATATTAAAAGTATAAATCGAAAAGAAGGAACTAGCATTAGGTCTTTTAATTTTTTTTTCTAAAGGCTTACATTTAAAATTTTTGTAACGGTAAGCAAATTATTAAGTAAATGGAACTAAATAAACTAATCAAATTAAATAAAAAAAATTAACTGAATTAATTAAAATAGATCGATCAGTCTAATTAATTTGACTTAACTAAATTTCGGCTCACTCTCAAATTTTTTTTTATGTAAAAACATAAATAAATAAATAAATAAAAAAGAGAGGTATTTTGAAATACCTCATATTCTCTTCTTCTCTCTCTCTCTTCCTCTGTATACCAGCATTCGAACCTTGAACCTTATGGTTAGGCACGGAAGGCCAGGACCATCAAGGCACAAAGGACACCGGTGTTGCAAAAGCAGTTTCTATTTTATTTGACTAATGTCTAATTCAAATAACTCCAAACCTTTTTAATCACCAAAATAAAATAGGCTTTAACCGTTTAAGAATTTCTCACTTTTTTATTTATTTTTAAAATTGTTAATTTTAGCTAATTTTTAATTTCAATTATAACTATTTATTCAAATTAGAGTGTAAAAAAAATTTAAATATACCTTTTATATTACTTTATATTGTTGTAATTTGTATCTTACCATCAAGAATTTTAAAATAAAAGGCATATTTAATTCTAATCTTTTTCAATTTAATTGTTATAAGTGACTATAATAAAAAAAATCAAAAAATGGACTAGAAACTAACAATTTTGAAAATTTAGACCATAAAAAAAATCAATAAAATAAAATATGTTTTAATAATTAAGCGAATAAAATGATAATTTAAATATTATTGATGAAAACCGAATTCCAGCATAACTATAATATAACCAAGTCGTATAGGATCTATCCCTACGGGAGAATCCTAGCACTCGCCTAAAAGGCAAAAGCCTGATAATACCTACAGCCGAATTCATGAGATTCGCCAAATTTAAAGATCAAAAGGAGATTCGCCAAATTTGAAGATTAAAAGGAGATTCGCCCGAATTTCTAGAATAGCCGATTTATTGAGAACTCGGTGAAAGCCCGTCGTCAGAGCGTATCGCCAGAAATATATCTAGAAAACTGATACATGATCTCTTTTCTATTCGATACAAACTCTAATTTAGAAAGACGAACTTATTCAGGAAGTGATTCCTGACTAAAACTTTCTTTGAATAGGTAACTTTTTTTTCTATTCAAATACAATGCGCTAAATAGAATCTTATTTGAAATCTATTAGATATTCTCTTAACTACTATATAAAGAGTTTGAGGTACGCCTAAAAATACAATGACATCCATATACTCAAAACGCTGCTCAAAATTTAAACTAACATTAGTATCAGAGAGTTAATCGGACAACCACCGTCCAATTAATTTTTATTCTATTTTGCATGTTTACTCACTAGATTAGAGAACACACTTCTTCTATTATCAAAATCAATTACCCTATTCTTTTATTATTGATGTAGATTCACCTCCTTCTTTGATCTTAGGTCCCTCTTAATACATTAATATTCATTTCTCATTAAGAAATATTATTCATTTCCATTAGAACAATTGGAGTTAACTTGATTTCTATCCATTTTATTTTATATTCTTTATTTAGGTTTAATGGTATAGAAAAATAAAAAATATATAACTTTTTATACATATATTTAAAATTTTCAAGAGTTATTGATCTATCTCAATTTAATTCGTTACAAATTTATTTGATTTTTAAAAAGTTTATTTAATTGTGCACATGTATTAGAAAACTGAAAAACAAGAAAAATTATCAATTGTGATGCCACATTATTCACATAATTTAATTTTTAAAAATATTAAATTAATTCTCAAAAATATTCTAGCAAATTGACCAAATTCAATGAATTCACAATTTTTACAAGGTTTAGCTAGATTTAGAAAAAATTATCTTTTTGGCACTATTATATAATTAAATACAATATAAAATCAATTATTTCTATTTTTATTCTTATTTCAATTATCACATTGAACCAAACAGATTTTCAGATTAATAAAAATATATTATCTAGCACTAAAAAATTATCATTAATACTCATATTTAATTCAGAGAAAATCTAGCCAAATCAAACCAGAAAAATGTCCCAAAATTGAATTGCTCTAAAGAGTAAAAATCATATAATATATCAAAATATTTTAGTTTCTATATATGTAAAACATTCCCTAAATGAAACATAATATCTAAAACCAACATATTATTTATTTCTATTTCTTATATAAGAAAACCAAATTTCTTTCTAATTGAGATTTGCACCATATATACCATATTGTTAGCTTTCCCAACTAAATTTTAATCAAGTTAATTAGGGTCCGCCAGGAATTAAGATACTGTTAATAAATTTTCATGCATGTCCTCACATATATATAAACTCATATTATATAGTTATTAGGTATTATTTTTCAATCTCTTTGCCTCACAAATTTTGTTTATTGTTGGTAAATTCTCAAACTCTCTAATTTCTTTCTATTTCACTTTTACTTAGTGTATATTTTACATTCATAATTGATATGCATTTTTCAATTTAATTGCATACAATTTAAATAATTTAATTAGTTAGAAATATAATAAATTGTTATTTATTGAAGTATAAAATAGTATAATTTTTTTTGGGAAGATCATAAGTTTTTTAAATATATTATGAGTTGATGATTGATTTAATTTTGTTTACAGGATTCGTGTAAGAGAGGTTGAGGATTGGAGGAAAAAAAAATGTTTCAGCCTCTGCTACAATGGTGCATTGTTCTTCTAATAGGTTTGTTTTGCAATTCTCTATTTTCTTAAAATTAATCAATTAATCTAAAGTTTATAATTGTATCATTTTTATACCATTTTGATATAATCAAGTATGAAATTGATCCATCTATATCAACTAAATTAAGATGGAGAAATGATCCTCTATTTATTTTTATTATATCGGATAGAAAAATCAAATCTGAAACTTTTGATGAAAATATAATTTCTTTAGTGTACGTATTTCTAAAACAATGTTAGCTGAACTATGTAGTGATCAATATGAACAAAATTAGAAATGTTCACTATGCTGAATGTCTGTCTGTCCGGTTCAGACTGAACTCATAAATATTAGATTCATATCGAATTCAGACCAAACTTAAACTTGCATGTAAAAAAAAATCAAATTTCATTATTTTAAGGTAAAATCCAAAAAAATCTTATCCGGTTAAAATTCGTCCAAACCCGACCCATGAACAAGTACTAAACTGACCATACACATAATTTGTTTTGCAGGAGTTAATGCTTATGCTTTACCTTACGATCACACGGCTTCCGTTGAGGTAATAATACATTTTTATTTTCTTAATAATTTTTCAATTACTATCTATGTATTTCTATTAATTAATCAATCAGTAATTAAATTAAATTAATTTAATCTCAATTTTTGTTTTTCAATTTTCAGTGCTTGGCAGAACCACATAGAGCTCAATATAATGGAGGAATAATTAAGAATCCAGAGTTGAATTATGGATTAAAAGGATGGTCCAAATTTGGAAATTCAACAGTAGAGCACAGACAATTAAGAAGCAACAATTTTATTGTAGCTCATAATAGAGTTAATTCACATGACAGCTTCTCTCAGGATGTTTCTCTTCTGAAGGACATGTTTTACACATTTTCCGGTAACATTTATACATTCCGATAGCAAAATATTTATTTTTCCGACAACGGAAGTAACTAAATGTTTTTTCGTTTATTTATGTTCACTATAATAAATAGTCATTTTATGGCTTTGAAGATGTAAACCGTAACATATTTGTGATGGATGCGCGATGAGATTATAGATTCCGTCACTAATTTTTTTTTATTTGTGAGAGGATTCATAATTGCATAGTCCGTCACAAAATACTAGCTATATTTTTAAGACTATCGAGCTATATTTTATGGCACATAATTTTTGTTTTCGGCATAAGAAACATATCCCCGAAAATCATTTAATCACTTTCCGTCATTGGAAAAATGGATATATGATTATCAAAATGAAAAAAAATTTAAAATTCGATTACCGATCTATAAAAACACTATAATTTGGTAATTATTTATATCTTTTTTCACAACATATATTAGGATATAATTTTATAAAATATAGGTTAATTATTTAATCAATCTATTTGGATAATTACAGCATGGATACAAGTAACCAGGGCAAGTGCTACAGTAAAAGCTGTATTCAAAACAAAGAACGGTTACCAATTTGCTGGTGATGTTATTGCTAAGCCCAGTTGCTGGTCCATGATTAAAGGTGGGCTAACTGTAGATGAATCAGGCCCAGCCCAACTCTATTTTGAGGTAAAAACAAAATCAATTATTTTCCACTCAAATTACCGATTACAAGTTTAATTCATTTCAATATGATTTATATTAATTTAATATCTGTAGAGTGATGACACATCAGTTGAGATATGGGTGGATAGCATCTCATTACAGCCATTCACTGAGCAAGAGTGGACATCTCATCAAGATCAAAGCATTGAAAAGGTATTAAGATTTTATCAAAATTTCTCACTTTGATCATATGAAAAATGATTTTACAATTTAAAAAATCAATTAGTATATATATAATTGTAATAAATTTAATAAATATATTGTGAATAAAAAAATTTAATGTTAGTTTAGTAATTTTATATTTTATGTCAATTATATCCAAGTAAAAGATTAAAAAAAAGAAGAGTCCAATGGGTGAAAATAAGATATATTTTAGTATCTTAAGTAACTTTTATGACGAATTAGCCAATATCTATAAATAAATGATATTAACTTTAAAATTTGATTAAATTAGATAGAGAACCTCTTAAATTTTTCATGAAGTTACTTTAACTATATATGGACTAAGTTGTTATAAAAATATGTTAAAGGATTACTCAGAAATAAATAGGATTCAATTTAGTATTTAAGTTACTTTTATAATTAGTTAGTCTATTTTTTTTATATATATACATAGATAAAAAAATTCATAAATATTTTGATAATAGCGTAAATTTTTGATATAATTAGGTAGAAAAATTCTTAATTTTTTCATGATGTTTCTCCTATGATGTACTAATTTGTCATAAAAATAAATGATCGTTGCAGAATCGCAAGGAAAAAGTGAGAATTCAAGCAGTGGATAAACAGGGAAACATTTTACCAAATACAAAAATCTCCATAGAACAAAAGAAAGTAAGCTTCCCATTCGGATGTGCAATAAACAAAAACATTCTCTCAAATCCACCTTATCAAAAATGGTTCACTTCAAGATTTACCGTTACGGTTTTCGAAAACGAAATGAAATGGTACAGCACGGAAATAACCCGAGGCAAAATAGATTACGCCGTGCCCGATTCCATGATGCAATTCGCCAAGAGCAACAATATCGCGGTCCGTGGCCATAACGTGTTATGGGACGATCCGACCCGTCAACCAAGTTGGGTCAACGCCCTTTCGCCGACCGATTTAAATAAAGCCGTTGTCGACCGGGTAAATTCGGTCATGACCAAGTATAAAGGACAATTGATTGGTTGGGATGTGGTGAATGAGAACATGAATTATAATTACTTTGAGAGCAAGTTAGGGCAAAATGCTTCTTCATTTTTGTATAACTTGGCTAGCAAGGCAGATGGGGGCGCTACATTGTTTTTAAATGACTATAATACCATTGAGAATAGTGGAGGGGGGGCTTCGTCACCGGCTAATTATATTCAAAAATTGAATTTGATTAAGGGCTATCCTGGAAATGGACTTTTGAAAATGGGGATCGGACTTGAATCTCATTTTAGTACTCCAAATATTCCTTATGTTAGAGCTTCTATTGATACTCTTGCTGCTACAAATGCTGCTGTTTGGCTTACAGAAGTTGATGTTCAAAGTGGCCCCGATCAGGTAAAATTATGTTTTTTGTTTTTATTTTAATTTAATTATCGAATTTTTTGTTTTTATTTTAGTTTAAATATCAAATTTTTAGTTTTAAATAAAGTAATTTGAAACGACAAGATGTTTTTTTAAATAATAAGGCATCCTTTAGAGATGTATAAAAACCGAATCAAAATTGAAATCGAATCGACAAATTTGGTTCGTTTGAATATTTTTTTGGTTCAATTTGGTTTGTTAATATATAAATCTTTGATTTTTTTTGTTTGGTTTTAAGTATAAAAAATTTCAATGAAGTTTTTAATATAGACCGTAACTAAAAAATAAATTGAGTTGAAAAATCTTCTTGATCGATTTGTTTGATTTGGTTTGATTTGATTTTTAAAAAATATTTTAGTT
The DNA here is from genome assembly GCF_937616625.2 of Mercurialis annua. NCBI lineage: Eukaryota > Viridiplantae > Streptophyta > Magnoliopsida > Malpighiales > Euphorbiaceae > Mercurialis > Mercurialis annua. Next base: position 1,876,954 of record NC_065577.1, read on the forward strand.
CAGTTCGATTTGACCAATATATAGCGGCGAAGCCACAATATTAAAGTAGTGATCAATTGATATTTATATACTAATTAGTTAATCCATCACGTTAAACTCATTTCTAAAATGTTTTGATTATATTGATTTTTTTTACTTTATATGAGTTTATAAAATTTGTCCTTAAAAAATAATTCATTGCGATTATCTTATTAAATTAAAATTGACGATAAACCATCGCTTAAAATAAAAGTGTAAGTTTGGTATCAAATTGAAACAAAGGGTAAAATGTTTGGTACCATAGAATTTTTTAACCCATTGGATAATATCTAATAGTATGGTACCTATAATTTACAGGCAAAATACTTGGAGCAAATTTTAAGAGAAGCACATTCTCATCCGAAAGTTGCCGGAATCGTATTATGGTCAGCATGGAGCTCGACAGGATGCTACCGTATGTGTTTGACCGACAACAATTTCAAGAATTTGCCTACCGGAGATGTCGTCGATAAGCTATTAGGAGAATGGGGCGGTAAGCCAATTGAAGGCACGACTGATAGTAATGGAATCTTTGAAACTTCACTTTTCCATGGAGATTACATTGTGAAGATGACAAACCCTAATTCTTTGACTAACCTTAAGGTTTCTTCTTCAACTAATAATGGTGAAGATAAAAAGCCATTGTTTCTCCAAGTTAAAGTTTGAGTATGAATTCTAATTGTTGTTGCTAAATTTTGTAGCTATTTGGGATATTTTCATTTAAATCGAAAAATTTGGTTAATTATCATTAAGGTGTTCGATCCTTTAATTTGTGCCCCAATTTTCATATACTTTATTGATTTGGATTGGAGCATTTGTATGGAAATCTATGTTGACTTATAAATGAATTTGACATTTGGTTAATTAATTTATGACCTAACACTAAAAATTATATATTTTTTAGACTTTTGATAAATCTTCATAATTTTAGTTTATTTTAAAGTTTAACTCTAATTTTAATCAATTTCACTAATTTGACACATGTTTTTAGTATTTTTATTAATTAATTAATAGATCCTGGAATTAAATTAAATTTGTACTTTAATTTAAAAACATTTATACATAAAAATCCTAGAATCAAATTAATTTTTCATTCATTGTATCACATGTCAATTATATAATTTATGAAATTTGACTAAAATTGCTGTTAATCTATAAAATTGGAATAAAGTTTAAATTTATTTTTTTAAAACTTTATTGATATTGTAAACTTACTCTAATTTTGATTTTTTTTCCCTATTCCATTAATTTGTCATGCTTATGACAATATATTACAACCCTAAAAATTAAATTATATGCCTACCACTATTTACAGTTAAGTGGACTAAACATGTCTATGCAGAGGACTTTTCGTTCCGCTTATTTAAAAACTAGGGATTTACTGATAATTAAATGAAATAAAAGGACTTTGAAAAGACAGGTGATATATCAGGGGGCTTGGGGTGAAAATAACCGAAATACTGGATATGATCGGAACCATTTTGCAACTTAGCAGTTAAAACAAACTTAACATACCATTCTTCACAGTAAACAGACAAGCAACTAAAACAATAATAACCTTTTGTCTATATTCAGTTCCATTGCAATTTACAGGCAAAATTTGATGTTCGGGTAGAAAGACGAAACAGTACAAACTGAAGTTGATGATACATGCTCACATGTTAATAAAACGTAAAAGGGACTTACGTTAATGACATTCTGCAAATGGCAATATCTTACTGGACAATCACTTTATTAAGCACATGAAATGGAAAAAATAACATATCTGTCGCTGGGTGGCAGTGGCCAAGATGAACTAGCGGAAACTTCTTACTTGGCTCTTCAACTGCTGGCTGCAACCGCAAAGATACAAGTACAATGAGTCCGCTTCATTTTACAGTCAATAATCTAAAACGAACACAAATAAAATCTGATGTAGCTTAGGTTTAAACTCTAAAGAGTCTTTATAGTTTATAAGAAAATAAAACAACCAATTAACAAAACCTTCTTGACATTCCAAACAATACTTTAGGAATCTTGTTTACCTTTCAGGATATTTATAAAAAAACCTACAAAGGGCATGTTCGACAATATAATAGACATATAGCAGACACAATTATCTGAAATGACTTAACTACCTCATTCGACCTCATCATTGTTTGGCTAGCTATTCATGGGCAGAAGTAATTGTAATGTATCATGAAATTAATTCAACATCAGAAAGAAAAGTACCTAGTGTTCGTTGCCATGGCCTCCATGGTCACCATGACCCTCCCAAGGATGCCGCCAACCCTAAAGAGACAGAACAAATTTAAGTAAAAAGGGTGAGTAATTAACAAAGGGGTCAGCCACAGAATCAATCCTTACCAGCACAACAGGACCATCTTGCTTAGCCCTGTATAAAACCCAAAACCTGAAACAAAAACATCATAAACAAAACTTATTAATTCCACTTGCATTGAAAGAAATAACATTACATTGCATCTGCTGGAATGAATAACAAAAAAATGTATCACTAGATAAGTTTCTTAAATGTGTTCTAGATGCTCTCTAGACACTATGATAATGTATGCTGGCAGTTATGTACTTATATTGATATGATAAAGAAACAACTCATTGCAAGCATCATTATATGGACACATATACACAAGTCCTAAATTACACGAATTCTGATTAACTACAAAAATGCAGTCCTACTCCTATGTTTTTCATCACAGGCCAAAAGTCGAATGAATGCACAATAGTAAGTAAATTTGAATCAAATACCGGAGTAAATATAGCCCTAATTTTCTTTTGAGATGATAATAGTCATAAATTTAAGGCAAACTAAATTTATCTACCCACTACTTTACCGTTTTTGCCAAATATACCATGAGTATCAAAAAATTTCCAACAACATTGCGATGTGTCAACTAAACTTCTATTTGGCTAAGATTTAAAAGATGATGGATCAAACTTCAAGATTTAAAAATTTAGTATATTTGGCAAAAACACTATAATTGTAGGCAGATAAATTCACTTTGCCTAAATTCAAAGTAGCAAAAGAAATTTAAGATTGAAAATCTGTAATTATAATAAGAAGCAATGTCCCCTTTTCAAGCCCAAAAAGGGTCATTACATTACCAAGAATAGAGAACTACTAAAAACATATTAGAAAAACAGTCTCACAAAAATAAAGTTGATAACTTCTAACAACCTAGTAGCAGCACGTACACTTCATTCAATCAACATGTCCCGTTTCAGAAAAGTGTCGGACACCTAACATTTCGACACAAACTTAATTTTGTACATAGAAAACCTTAAACTAACACTGTTTCACCGAGTCTGTGTCCAAGTCTAGCTAAAAATTATTTAAATCCAGTTTTTTTCCACGAAATTAATTTTGGCATCTAAAATAAGCTAAAAAAAACCTGTTAAACTAAAAAGAAACCCTAAAATGCTCCAAGCTTCTGCAATTCGAACAATCACATTCATACAAATACATATATTTGAAATCAAATTCGTTAGGTTTAATTGTTTCATTAACTGACAGATTGAAATTCAAATTACAAATAACAGACCACAAATTAAGCAGAAAATAGATTAAGAAAACTGACCACATGACGGCACACAAGCCTTTTCCGGTGACTGTGTGCCACCGCTTTGGCGGATGAATTGTGACCCCCTTGTAAGTATAGCCCTCTCCGTGACCTCCTCCCATTTTCTGTATCTCTGCGATTAACAAACGCTCGATCAATTAGTCCGGTAAGGTGTTGGAATAGAGGTGAGTGTAGGGTATCAGAGGCCCTGGCCCATGTTTGAACTGGACATGTTTCAAGTCTGGGCATTGGGCCCTTCAAATATTATTGGGTTTATCTCATCATTCATGATCACAATGGACGGTAATTTGGGCGGTAATTTTGAGAAAATTATAAAATAATTGTAAAAAAAAAATAGAATTTTAGTTTTAGGTTAGGCAAAAGGGCTCAAAAACTACCGAGCTTTCAATTTTTTTTCAATAACACCCTCACCTTGTAATTTTGTCAATAGCACCCTATTTCGTATTTTTCAATTTCAATAGCACCCTAATTGAGAAAATTAGATGATTTGATTACTATAAGGATGAAAATTTTCAAAAGAACTAAATTTAAAGGTGAAATTATACTTTTTTCTACTTGAACACATTTAAACAAGTCCTTTTAACTTAAAAAAAATTCAAATAAGTCCTCGATAAATGAGTTTAATTTGATGATTTAGGGTGCTATTGAAATCGAAAAATACGAAATAGGGTGCTATTGACAAAATTACAAGGTCGGGGTGCTATTGAAATCCAAAAATACGAAATAGGGTGCTATTGAAAAAATTACAAGGTCAGGGTGCTATTGAAAAAAAAATGAAAGGTGGGTAGTTTTTGAGCCCTTTTGCCTTTAGGTTATGATTTAGGATTTGAAAATTCAAGGCTTTTCGACATTTTGGCAGTTATGTCAGCTGATGAATAAACAGAGTTGTCTGACATGACCGCTATATTATCAAACTTTTTAAGTTATAGTGGAATTGAAAACGAAAGATGTAGTTCTGGGTGTAATCGGCATTTTATGACGTTAGAATGTAAATAAAAAAGGTTAAAAGGTGGACCCTATTTTAGAACGTTAGCTTTATTGATATAAGCTTACTTGAATTTTAATTTTCTTTCTTATTCCATAAATTTGTAATGTTTTATGGAAAATATTTAGCTTTATTGATATAAGCTTACTTGAATTTTAATTATCTTTCCTATTTCAAAAATTTGTAATGTTTTATGAAAAATATTTAATAACTCTAAGTGACTCTTCCACCTTGTCCCCATACTTTAATTGAATCATCTATAAGATAAATGAGACATGATAACCCTATTCACCACTTCATGTGCCTTTGGTATTGTGCTTTGTCCACTTAATTGGAGGAAGTGCTGGGTATTTTTTTTTTCTTATTGGAATTAGATTAAAAAGCCGAGGCACATAATAGAACTTCTCTTAAAATATTAAAGGTTATCTATTTTTATTGTCCGGACTTTATAATGCATTTTTGGGATAATCACCTATCCTCCTCGACCTTTACCTTAAACTTTTCTAAATTCTCTATATTTTCAAAAGTTTTTCTAAACCTCCCAAACTTTATGGCGGCGCTCAATCACGATACTTATAGATAAAACTACTCCTACAAAAAAATTGGCAGCTGGCGGCGCATAAAAACAAAAAAAATGGCAGCGCCATATCATTATAAATTCAAAATATTCAAAAATCCCAAAACACCCTTGATTTAATCAAATTAAAATTAAACCAAACTTAATCTTACCAAACCCAAAACACACTAATCAAACTATCTGACCAACAACTATCGCCCGCCACCTCCGTCGCCGGTCACCACCATCTGTCATATCTGTTCTTGAAGAACATATGTGATCTGTTCTTAGAACAGAACCGATCCGTTCGTCTTCTCAGTTTCCCTGAGAAGACAAAGAAGACGCACGCCATCTTCTCAAGCGAACTGAGAAAACGTGTTCGTCTTCGCAGTTCGTTTGAGAAGATGAACGCCGTCTTCTCAAGCGAACTGAAAAGACGAATGCGTCTTCTCAGTTCGCATGAAAAGACAGGATCTGTTCTAAAAAATAGATCATCTACCAGATCTGTTCTCAAGAACAGATCATTTGTTCTCAAGAGCAGATTTTGTTCTTGAGAATAGATGGTCGCCGGAGATGACGACCGACAGCAAACGGGGAGGTGGTGACTGTACCAGCGGCAGATGGATGATGGTTTGATTAGTTTGGTTAAATTTTGGTTTGGCTGATTGGATGTGGTTGATTTTTGGTTTGATTAGCTTATTTTAGGGGTATTTTGGGTCTTTCAATTTTTTTTGAATTTTTTATGACATATCAGATGACGTGGCGCCGCCAATTTTTTTTGTAAGGTAGTTTCATCAATAAGGACCGTGGGTGGAGCCGCCATAAAATCTGAAGGGTTTACGGAAGCTTTTAAAAATATAGGGGATTTAGGGAAGTTTAGGGTAAAAGTCGAGGAAAATGGGTGATTATTAGACTGTATTTTTGTATAAAACGGAGGACTCAACAAGGATAATTTTTTAAATAAAAATATATTAAAATAGTATTAAAAGTAAAATAATTAATTTCTATATTTAAGATGTTAAATTTTAAATAATAGATTTTATCGGATTATGAATCAAATCTAAATATTTTCATAATTTATTATTTTTAGTTTGAAGACGCTAAAAAACTGGAAAAAAAAATTAAAAAAATATCGATTCAGTCGGTCAACAACCAATTATCATCATACGTAGTAAATATCTCATTCTGATCATAGAATATCCGGCCGATTTAACCGGGTTTAAAAGAGTTTATATTAAAGATTTTATGAGTTGTCAAATACTAGTCTATGACCAATTTTGGAATTTTCTTTTTCCGGTTGAATCGGCCGGATCAGACATGTTAATTTGACAACCATGATTATAATGGTGTTTTAACATTTTGTTGTGGTGCAGACGTGCAATGCAAGTCACCACATCATGGTTTGTCTAAGATGCATTTTTTTTACAAATAAGTCCATTAAGCTCCACTTCAAATCCGATAAATAGCCATATAGTTTGCATAATTACGTGGATTGCACAGCAAATCCGATAGTAATATTTTTATAATTTTTGAAGGTGATTACTTGCGTTTGTACAAAATTTATTTAATAAGTTAATTGATAAATAATGCATAAAAATCGGTATCGATATCTTTTTATGTACATGTAGCAGAATACAACATGTAATGAGTTACCATGGTGAAAGAAAATTTTTGCCCCATTCAATCACTTTTCCTTTTTTATAATTGCAATGTAGAAAGCGTTTATAGAAAAAATTAAATTTAAAATTTTAACAATTTACTATCCAGCGTTTATATTATTTTATAGCTCGTTGGTGTCCTATTACTATCTTTAAACTTTGGTTTCTTTCATTTATTATGATTTATGCTCTATTATTTTCCACCAAATAAAATTAGTAGTGCACCAATTTCAAGGCTCATAAATAAGTATATAGCTCCAAATAAGTTTCACGGGACAACAAACAAGATTTTATAAGTCTCAGTGATCCATTGTCTAATTATTTTCTGTACATTTGCCTTTACTTTAAATTCTTCATTCATTGTATTATTTATTTTGTTTTTCACTCATTATAATCTTCAGATCACATCTATAAATATCTCTATGTACAAAACAAAATTTAAAAAATGTTTTGTTCGATCTTCTGTTTTTAGCATATGAAACTGGAAAAAAAATTATGATAACAGACAAAAAGATATACTTTCCATTTTAAAATATATAGTTTTTTATATGCAAAAAATACTAAAGAAATTAGTTTTAGGTATATTATTAGTATTATTTTTCTAAAATAATCAATGTATTTATAAAAGTTAATATGAATTGAATATAAATGTGTTTATGGTGAGATCCATATGTTTGATACAGATTATTGTTTTTTTTTTTCAGCAGAAAAGATATTGCAAAGATTGCAATTTTGGTGGTCTTTTAAAAATCGGATCTGACCGGCTGGTTGAATCGGTTCAACTGCAAATAATATTTGGGGCGGTCTAGAAGAAGGATATCTCTGAAAATTTTAGTTTTCCCGAGGTTTAATTGAATTTTAAACTAATTAAATCGACAAAAAAACTCTAATTTTTTAGGCTTAATCATCCAAATATAGCTCACCGTTTTATTTTTTTTCCGTTTAAATTGAAACTTTCAAAATCATTAAGTTTACCTCATTTTCTAATTCTCAGATTCAACCATATCCATTTTTTTCCTTCAAATTGAAGCTTTTCTATTTGAAAAATGTTCAAATATATCTTTCATATTTGAGACATAATTTCAGTTTTTAATATGTTTTAAAACATTAAGGAATTATTTAGAATATTTGTCAAATATGAAACATATTTAAATAATATTCAGAGTGAAAACTCAGATTTGAAAAAAAAAATGAATACAATTGAAATTAAAAAATAAAGTAAAATAGACAATTTTAAAAATTTAAAATATAAATAAAAAAAGGCAAAAAAGTAAAATATTTTTGGATGAATAGGCCAGTTTTCTAATGTAAAAAACTCAAAGCAATAAAAAAATTTAACACATCAATTGGATCAGCAAGTTAAACCACTCTAATAATTGGGCACACGGTTCAACCATCGGTTCGGTTTTAATTTAAAACATGATTTTAGAAACAAGAATAAAAAGGATAAAAGTTGGACTAAATTGGAGCTTATAAATAAAATGATGTACAGAATTGGAGTGGCATTTATTTAAGGAGAAAACAGTTTATACAAAGATGAGGATATTTGCAGAAGCATGGTTTTTGGTCTTCTTAACCATTTTATTATCTTCAGGTATTTTTTCCCAATCTCTATTTAAATGTTTCATGTCATAATTATTTTTTAATACAAAACTCAAAATTAAATCTTGCTTATTGTATATAATTAACTAATGATTTTGTAATTACATGTATTATTTGTTGATAATTACAGGGAAAATGACTCACTCTGTCTCCTATGATTATTTTGCAACAACAGAGGCAAGCAAATTTCTGATGTATATATTTCATTTCTTTTAGTATTTGAGTTCATATGCCTTTATGTGCATCTTTACGCGCCATTCTCCGTTAGTTGCGGAATTAGAAAATAAAAAGAGCGAGAGGGAGAAAAAGAAAAGAAAAATGGTTGATAACAGAGAAATGGAGCGACATTTAAAGAAGAATTATAATGTTAGAAATAATGAGCTATCGGAAATAACCGGTGACTGATGAGCGGACTAGGAGCAGTCGACCAAGCGCTCTAACTACGATAGGTGGGCTGCTCCTAATCACCTGTCACAGTCACCGGTTCTTTACAACTGTTTTCCAACGGTGTTTTTTCATTCGATCGTCATACTCCGTCTCTTTTCCAATCACTAACCATTTTTTTCTCATCTCTCCTCCTTTTGTTTTTAAAATATTATACTATTATACAACAAATATGTCACGTCAATATGCAACAACTCTCTCATAGTTAAAAAGATGCGGGTCTTTTTTTTATATCTATGTTTTATTAAATTAAAAAAGTATTATCAACACATGAGAGAATTGTTGCATATTGATGTATTCGCATCACTAGGGTTAGAACTTATAATTTTAATTAATTTTTTAACATATTTTGTCAATTTTTAAATTCAGTGTTTGATAGAGCCTAAAAAAGCTCAATATGGAGGAGGAATAATAGCTAATCCAGAATTTAACTATAGCATGGAAGGATGGAATGTGTTTGGCAAAGGAGAAATCAAACAAGGAATTTCAGAAAATGGAAATAAATATATAATTGCACATAAAAGAACACAATCACTAGACAGTGTGTCACAAAAGGTTCAATTTCAAGGACAACTCTATACTTTCTCTGGTAATTAACAAAATTATACATCAAATTCTAACAACATATAATATTTCTACAGTATACCAACTTTTAATTTTTTACATTTTGATAAGCAACCGATAACTATAGTTCATCAACCAATCAGCTATAGATCAAATGGTATAAGTGTTAAACAGCAAACTGCTAGATCGTAGATTTAAATCCTCACATAAATGCTCTCTCCTTCTTAATTATATATGTTAACTGATGTATTTATTAATCAGTTAGAGTTAGTTAGCTAGTTAGTTAACTTGTCACTGATGTGGCTGATTTGTTAGTTAGTGCTGATGTGGATAGTTAGTTAGATGAGCTGTATATTAGCTGTCACACACTATAGGTGTGTTTTCTTCTCCTTTGTAGCTTGTATAAATACTCTTCACTGTTCTTATCAGTGACGGTAATCAATAATAATTCTTCTTCTTCTTCTCTAAATTTCTGATTCAATATGGTATCAAAGCTCTTAGGTTAATGATCTTAGAGTTTTCAAAACTTCTTCAAATCGAAGAAGAAAGAATTCAGAAGTTGAATTAAAAGTATTGATCAATCAAAATGGAGAATGCTCCATCTAGCAACAGCACAAACAATGGAGCGAATCAAAGCTTCGGAAGAACTTTCAATCTCTACAATGGAGATCCTCTTCTACTGCAATCATCTGATAACCCTAATATTACTCTGGTGAGTACTCTTTTGACTGTGAACAATTACTTCAGCTGGAGTAGAGCTGTAAAAATCGCCCTAGGTGCTAAGACCAAATTAGGGTTTATAAATGGAAAATGCCCGATGCCTGATGAAGATTCAGATGCTTATGAGCAATGGATTAAGGTAGATTGCATGGTAATATCATGGTTGCTTAATTCAATGTCTAAAGAGTTATCTGCTGCATTTCTTTGTGCATCATCTGCTAAAGTACTATGGGATGATCTGAAACAGAGGTTTGGTCAAAGTAATGGTCCAATGTTGTATCAATTGAAACGAGAAATAGCATTAGTTTCTCAAGGAAATGATGAAATTTCAGTTTACTTTACTAAATTGAAAAGATTGTGGGATGAATTGAATTGTATGATTGTAATGCCTGTTTGCACTTGTGGAGCAATTAAGAACTGCAGCTGTAATTTGGGAAGGGCACTTACAGATTTTAACTCTCAAGACAGATTGGTCCAGTTTTTAATGGGATTGAATGAGGAATATGAATATACTAGAAACCAGATTCTGTTGATGGATCCTTTGCCTAATGAAAATAGAGCTTATTCTATGCTCCTCACTGTTGAAAAACAAAGACAAGTAATTGGGCAAAATACTTCTACTGTGGAAAGCACTGCTCTTTTGGCCAATCCACAAGGGTATAACAAAAATAATTGGGATAATAAGAAAAGATATGGTCAGGAATACAAAAGAGATAACAAAGATAAGGGACACTGTGATTATTGTAACAGAGATGGACATATAAAATCAGGTTGTTTCAAACTTGTTGGGTATCCTGAATGGTTCAAGGGAAATAAAGCAAAGGGGCAGAATCAGAACACCAGGATGGCAGCACAAACTCAGTGTGAATATGATGAGAATACAGAAAACAAAGCAGAAAGTTGGGAGGCACCAGAACATTTTACTAACTATGAGCAGCTGGGAAATACACTTGCAGGAATGTTAAAATTCATCAAAGGAAAGTCAGCACTGGATTCATCAAATTCAGTTGGGAAATTTGCTGGAACAGTGGAAAGGGCATATGGAGATCCACTCACATTTGCAGGTATTTTTCCATCTTATGCTCTTAGTGGTTTTGAATTATGTAAATATGGTTCTTGGATAATAGACACTGGGGCCTCAGATCATATGACATTTAACCCTAGCCTACTTTCAACCAAAACCAAACTTCTTAACCCAATCAAAGTTTGTCTACCTAATGGAACAGTAAACTCTGTTAATAGTGTTGGTAATGTTGTTCTTAATGATAAACTTACTCTTAAAAACACTTTACTAGTACCAGATTTCAAATACAACTTACTCTCAGTTAGTAAGCTTGTTGAGCACAATCCTCTCAAGGTAACATTCTTCTCTAAATGTTGCCTTATACAGGACCTGAAGACTGATGCAATACTGGCTCAGGGACACCAGATTGCTGGATTGTACAAACTAGATTCTACTAGTTTTTCACTCAAATCTGTTCCAGCTGTGTTTAATACACATGTTGATACTTCTGTTGCTTTATCCAAATTCAATAAAGATGTTTTTTTGAATCCTTTGGATTGTTCTCTTATGAATGCTTCTTCTACTGATAATTTTGCAATCTGGCATGCTAGACTTGGACATGCTAGCATTTCCACTCTTAGTCATATCCCTTCTGTCATTCATAAGATTCCACAAAACTCAGACTGCATGATTTGCACAGAAGCAAAACACCATAGACTTGTCTTTCCAAACTCTGAAATTAGAACCACACACTCCTTTGAACTGTTACATATAGATTTATGGGGACCTTACAAAACTACTTCAGTCCAAGGTTCTCATTATTTTTTAACTATTGTGGATGATCACACAAGGGTTACCTGGACTTTTCTTCTAAACCAAAAAATTCAATGCACACAAACTCTCATTACTTTTCTTAAAATGTGTTGCACTCAGTATCAAACAACAGTTCAAATTATCAGAACAGATAATGGACTAGAATTTCTTAACAGTACTCTTTCTTCATACCTACAAGATCATGGCATCATTCATCACCACACATGTCCCTACACACCACAACAAAATGGTGTTGTGGAAAGAAAGCATAAACACTTACTTGAAGTAGCTAGAGCATTAAGATTTCAAGCTCATTTGCCTAAAGAATTTTGGGGTGATTGTATTTTAACTGCTACTTATCTCATAAACAGAATGCCAATGAAAATTCTCCATTGGAAAACCCCATATGAGAAATTCTTTTTCAAACCACCTGATTATAGCAATTTGAGAATTTTTGGTTGTCTTTGCTATGCCAAAAATACATGTCCTTCAAAAGACAAATTTGACACCAGAGGTATTAAATCAATATTTCTGGGATATAGCTCTACACAGAAAGGTTACAAACTACTTAATTTGTCCAATCATCAGTACTTTGTTAGTAGAGATGTCAAATTCTTTGAAACTCACTTTCCATACTCTACTATTTCAATTCCTTCTTCTGATAATTTTGTCCTTCCTTCCATTTCTTCCAATATTGATAACTCCTTGTCTGACACAAATTCCTCTCCTCACACATCATCTGATTTACAATCTCTTCCTTCTAGTTCATATAACCCACCTGCTACTACTGTTCCTGAATCAAATGATACTGTAATTACTCCAATTCCACCTAGAAAATCTACCAGAACTATAACAAAGCCTGTTTGGTTTAAAGACTACCAAGTTAATGCTGCTACTCTTTCAAAACCCCAAGTGGCAAACCTTATCCCATTCCAAAATTTTCTTTTCTTACCAGTTCTTCTACCCTGTCTAATGATCCTGTAGGCCCCTCTAGTATCAAAGAACCATTTTCATATAATCAAGCTCACAAAGACTCTAGATGGGTAGATGCAATGCAATTAGAATTAGATGCCTTGGAAAAAAATGAGACTTGGGTGTTGACTACTCTACCTCCCACTAAGACTGCCATAGGATCTAAGTGGGTATACAAGATTAAACACAGACCTGATGGGTCTATAGAAAGGCTCAAGGCAAGGCTTGTAGCCAAAGGGTATAATCAGATTGAGGGCTTAGATTACAAAGAGAGATTTTCTCCAGTAGCTAAACTTGCTACTGTCAGACTTCTAATTGCTCTAGCAGCCTCTAAAAATTGGTTTCTAGAACAACTGGATGTGAATAATGCTTTTTTACATGGTACATTAGAAGAGGAAGTTTATATGTTGCCACCACAGGGTTATACTAAAGCTCAATCTAATCAAGTTTGTAGGTTGGTGAAATCCCTATATGGTCTTAAGCAAGCATCTAGACAATGGAACATTAAATTCACTGCTTCTCTTGTTTCTATTGGTTTTACACAATCTGCTCATGATCACTGTTTGTTTACAAGGCAACAAAATGGTCATTTCACAGTTTTAGTTGTATATGTTGATGATGTGCTGCTTGCAGGAGATAACTTTTCAGAAATTTGCACAGTTAAACAGTTTCTTGATTCTCAGTTTACAATAAAGGATCTTGGTCCTTTGACTTATTTCTTAGGACTTGAGGTTCATCGTACTTCTAAAGGGATTTCATTAAACCAGCACAGGTACATTTTGGACATCCTAGCTGATTCTGGTCTCACAGGAGCAAAGCCTGCTTCTTTTCCCTTACCTGCTCATGTTAAACTCTCAGCTTCAGATGGTGATCTGTTAGATGATCCTAATCAATACAGAAGGCTTATTGGCAGATTATTATATCTGAACATTACAAGACCTGATATCAGCTATTCTGTAAATGTTCTCAGTCAGTTTTTGAGTTCTCCTCGTTTGCCTCATTGGGAAGCTGCACTTCATGTTCTGAGATATCTCAAAAGTTGTCCAACTCTGGGACTTTATTATTCTGCTACTTCTGATTTAAAGCTTCTGGCTTATAGTGATTCTGACTGGGCATCCTGTGTTGATTCTCGCAAATCAGTCACTGGTTTCTGCATTTTCTTGGGTGATTCACTTATTTCATGGAAGAGCAAAAAGCAGGTCACTGTGTCTCGCTCCACAGCTGAAGCAGAGTACAGGTCTATGGCTTCAACTACATGTGAATTACTATGGCTTCGTTATCTCTTGACTGATCTACAGGTGTTAGTTTCCTCTCCAATTCTGCTACACTGTGATAATAAAGCTGCTCTTCATATAGCTGCAAATCCTGTTTTCCACGAGAGGACTAAGCATCTTGACATTGATTGCCATTTAGTTCGTGAGCACTACAAGTCTGGTTTTATTCTTCCCACATTCACTCCCTCAAAGCTTCAGTTGGCAGATGTTTTTACAAAGTCTCTTGGCGCACAACCTCATCAGTTTCTTGTGTCCAAATTGAATCTTGCTATTCCCCAAGATCCAACTTGAGGGGGGGATGTTAACTGATGTATTTATTAATCAGTTAGAGTTAGTTAGCTAGTTAGTTAACTTGTCACTGATGTGGCTGATTTGTTAGTTAGTGCTGATGTGGATAGTTAGTTAGATGAGCTGTATATTAGCTGTCACACACTATAGGTGTGTTTTCTTCTCCTTTGTAGCTTGTATAAATACTCTTCACTGTTCTTATCAGTGACGGTAATCAATAATAATTCTTCTTCTTCTTCTCTAAATTTCTGATTCAATAATATATATAAAAAAACTATAGGTTAAATGATTTTTGATGAAGTTCTACTTACGTACTATAGGTTATTAAATGATTTTTGATGAAGTTCTACTTATGTAGATAACATAGGTAGCAGTGTAGCACATTCTATTTACTTTAAAGTTACTGTATATTTTATTTCAAAATAGATACTGATTTTTAAATGAAATGGAAAAATTAGGAAGGCACGCACTTCGATCTCCATCGGCCATGAAAATAATTTATCGTTTAAATTTGTTTTTTTTTTACCTCCAGTTGGTGGTAAAATAGAAATTTTGTTACTAAAGTAAAATGTAAGAATTTTAAAGTCGGAAATTCTATAATTAAAACACAATAATTTTGTAACCGTAATTTTTTAAACCCAATTTTTATAAAAAGTCAAACTAATCAAAATTAATGTTTAAATATTTAAGCTTGGATTCAAATCAACAAAGGAAGTGAAAATGTAGCCGTTATTTTCAAAACTGAGAATGGTGCACTAATTCGTGCGGGTAGAGTTATAGCTAAGAATGGTTGCTGGTCATTGCTTAAAGGTGGTGTATTTGCAAATTTTTCTAGCCAACCTGTTGAGATATTGTTTGAGGTAATTAAAAATATGAAAAATATAGAATTTGAAGTTTTAATTAATAAAATATATGTTTAAAATTAAAATCTTGTTTTTGGTGCTTTTTAATTGAAGAGCAAGAACATAAATGTGGAATTATGGGTTGATAATGTCTCATTACAACCTTTTACTATGGAGCAATGGAGATCCCACCAAGATGAAAGCATTAATAAGGTATTTTTTTTTTGAAATCGCATTAATAAGGTAATTGTTTTTATTTTTTGTTTAACTATTCTTACAATAGGATCGGAAATCCTAATTGAGGGATGTGATATAGTTGAGTCGATCTAAAATATTCAAGGTCAAACTCGACGCGAATTTGAAATACGAAGCTTGAAATTTGAATCGAGCTAAATATACATTTAGGGAAAGTGGAAATAGTAGTGAAAACGAGAGTTGCAGTCTAAGGACTATGGAGTTTTATTTTAAAAGTTTGAGTTTGAGGTCGGCAAAACAGTAAAAAAATTGAATTTAACTTTGCTCGACTATAAATGTTAACAATTAAATTTTAGTATAAAACTAAGGTATTATTATTGATAGGGTTATTTGTAATTAAAATCCTCACTTTTCACGTTTATAGCGATTTAAACACAATATTTAAAACATGACACCCACATTATATGTTTGTAAAGTTTGGCACTATATAGTCCAACACCGTTGCCGACATGTTTTTATGATTGAAACTATAGAGAATAATGTTTTTATGCTAAAAATGTCAAGAAATGAGAGGTTGGACCTTTTTATGTCACGTTTTTAAAAGCATATTTAAATCGCTATAAAGGTAAAATGTGTTTATTTTTTTTGCAAATAACCCTTATCAATACGATAAACAAATCAATTAGGCTCATGAACATGTTGAGTCGAGTCGAGTAGCTTGATGTTTGAATTCAACTCTGCAGTTTACTTGAGTAGCTCGAACACGATACAGACTCGATTTTGAATATTTTTTGAATCAATTTCGAGTAGCTCACAAGTTGGCTCTCATATTAGACTTTTAATCTAAATTTTTGATCTTGCAGGAAAGAAAAAGCAAAGTGAAATTTAAAGTTACTTATGCAAATAAATCAGCAATTAAAGGCGCTAAAGTATCAATACAACAAACACAAACAACCTTTCCATTTGGATGTGGCATGAACCATTACATAGTTGAAAACAAAGATTATCAGAAATGGTTTGCTTCAAGATTCAAATACACAACTTTCACTAATGAAATGAAATGGTATACCAATGAGAAAAAACAAGGTATAGAAAATTATACAGTTTCAGATTCTATGGTAAAATTCACCAAACAAAATGGAATCCGCATCCGGGGCCATAATATTTTCTGGGACGACCCGAAGTATCAGCCCGATTGGGTCCCTGATCTTTCTCCCGACGATTTACGAGAAGCTGCAGCGAAACGGATAAATTCCGTAGTCTCGAGATATACAGGACAACTTATAGCTTGGGATGTAATGAATGAGAATCTGCATTTCAGGTATGCCTGAGTAAAAACAAAACTGAACCAAATAAAACCAAAATTTATTTAGTTAAAATGATTAAAATGGATGTTAATAATAGAAAAGTATGATGTTTGGTTTCGGTTTGTTTTTTATCAATGGCCAACCGAACAACCGAAAAATCAAACTATAAAATGATCTCATTTATGTATATTTTATGAACCGAACTAAACCACACTCACCTTTAATTTCAGGTTTTATGAGGATAAGCTTGGAGAAAATGCTTCTTCTGAGTATTTTTCAGTTGCTCATAAGCTTGATCCGAGTACAAGATTGTTCATGAATGAGTACAATACTATTGAAAATTGTGAGGATGAAAATTCAAATCCTGCTAATTATTTGACGAAACTCGAAGAGATCTTGTCGTATCCTGGAAATGAGGGAATTTTAGCAGGAATTGGTGTTCAAGGCCATTTTGGTTCTGAAGAACCAAATCTTGCTTACATGAGAGCTGCTTTGGACATTTTAGCTTCCTCAGGATTGCCAATTTGGCTTACAGAAGTTGATGTTGGCAGAGGCCCATGTCAGGTATTGCTAGTTTCTCTATAAATTATTGGAATTTATATAGCACGGAAACCGAAAACACCGAAATAGAATATGCCAAATAAATTATAATTTTTTGAGTTTTGAAGTTTCATAAGCTTTACCAAAACAGGCAGAGTATTTGGAACAAGTACTAAGAGAAGGCTATGCACACCCTGCAGTTGAAGGAATAATAATGTTTGTCGGACCAGCAGTCGCAGGTTTCAACGTGACAACGTTAGCAGACGGAGATTTTAAGAATACTGAATCCGGGGTTGTTGTTGATAAGCTGATTGATGAATGGAAATCTCAGACAGCAGAAATTATAACAGACAGTGAAGGATCATTTGAAGTTTCATTGTTTCATGGAGAATATAACTTAACAGTTAAAGACTTCGTAACTAATTCGTCAACTAGTTTGATTTATAAGCTGACAAAAGAAGATAAGAGTTCAGGCATTGTTCAATTTCATATCAATGCCTGAAATTAATAGCCATTAACGAATCATCTTCATTTGCTAATTAAATTTGTTACTAAAAGAAAAAAAAATGTGACAATTTAAATGGCAAGATGTAAAGATTTTTCCAGTGTGTATATGTAGCACGGAAATCAATTGCTATCAGAAGGAAAAATAATAATTGATTATGTAATCTTTTAGACGGCAAGATGTATAGACTTTTCCGGTATGTATGTCGCACGAAAACAATAAGGAAAACACGATTCAACATGTAAACTTGAAATTCAGAAAAGCAAAAATGTTACAAAATTTGGTTGTAAATGTAAAGCTTCTGAATTTTAGAATTCTTTCTAAAAAAAAATGCCGAAACCAGTGTTTTGAGACTTGAATCGGATCGGCCGATTTAATAGGTTCAGCCGAGAACCGATGATCAATCCAGTTCTATTTTTCCTAAAAATCAAAGAAATGGTTCAACCTATAAAAAAACCGCAAAAACAAAAAAAAATTACTGAAACTGCTAAACCGTAAAAAATGCTTGTTTCTTTATATTTTAGTTAGAATGTGATCCATTTGCGAATTCTGTAATTCATTTGTTAGTTCGAATTTTAAAATACACATAGAATTTTAAAAGTTTCCGTAAAATATAGACCAGCAACACATAGTCTATTTATCACCACTTAATGAATTAAAAAGATGGCACCAGCAACACTCTTCAAAAAAAGGTACTTACAGTACTGTTCAGATGCTCTAATATCAGCTCTACACCGAAGAACCCGTGGCAATGACGAGCCAAAAGCCGATAGCCACCACATACCCAATTGTCAATGGTGTTGAAATCGACCTTAGCTCTTCAAAGTTTGTATACAGACCAGTTAATAGCAAATGAAGTGCAACAATTCAATTCTGTGAAAAAGAAAAAACAGCAAATGTATTAATGATTTGCATGAAAGATTTTGGCGCTAGTGTCGTCCAATGAATGCCTCATGATGTAGTATATGGACACCACATCTTGTCACCTCACAATGCTTCAAAATTTCAAGTTTTGGATAATTGACAAAGCCATAGGGAGAGAATTCAAGTGAAGATACAGTTCCTGGATATTGTTTGAGGTGGATGAGTTTAACATACACCATTAGTACATGTTCTGACTTTGACGGAGCGCGACACCGACAAGAGATACTCCCAAAAACATCACCATAGTTGTTACCTGTGGCGTTGTCTATGCATTTGATCTTAAAATGCAACTTATAAATCTCCTTCGGAAGTTTCTTAAATTTATAGACAACGCAGAAAGCAATTCCTTTCATATGATCCAAATTTGAGGGAAACTGTGTCACAACTGAGGCTCCCTCACTTTGAAAACTGAACCATTCTGGAACTTTACTTCCTGGAAAGACAATAGTCGTACACTGTAACACAAAAGTTGAACATTTAGTTATGAATACGAAGAATAGAGAAGTTACAATTATCAAAATGTTGTCTGGTTTATGAAAAGCTTCAGCTGTTACGCATAATAGTATTGGATTATAAAATCTCGATTTTTAACTTAATCCATGCACATTTTAATTAACCAGAAAAAACAAAAGGTCTAGCCAGTGGTAACATACCCGATTCACAGCATGCTGAATGATCCACTGACCACCTATTAACTTTTCATTTAACTTTGAGCAGTTTGTGAAATCCAAATTGGTAAGATCACGATATACGCTGCGGTTGCATGGCACAGTTTTTAGGGACTAGTTTCGCATTACGTGCTATACACGTGGCTCGTAACGTAATTTGTCAATGAACGTATTAGTAAATTTATTATAATTATTAATAAATATATATATTTGGTTATTAAATTTTTTTCATACTGAATTTATTCTTCTTTTGGTTTTATAATAACCATAATTAAATAATTAATTTATTTTTATTAGTAATATCTTTAAAAATAACAAGATAAAAATTTAAATAATAATATATTGATCAAATAAAGTATTTTAATTTTATAGTTTAATCAAACTAAAAGATAAATATTCCTACTAACTTGGAGACAATTTAGTTATTTTTTACATACTAAAAGCTAAATTGGAGATAATTTAACTACCTATTCTAATTAGGACTTTAATTACAATAGTGATTAATTAAATAACTAATTAGTTAATGACTATAAAACCTTTATTAGTATTAAACTGGAAAGGATTATTCCGTAAATTGCCTGTCCCCCCCATCCGTGCTTTTATATATAGTATAGATATAGATATAGATATAGATAGATATGCAGTTAAATGCAACTACAGTAATTATAGATGGTGGAAGCTCAGGTAAATAACTGAGACTCTTGCATCCGCTTATGTACAAATTCCCCAATTTAGGAAGTCTACTGATACAACTAGGAAGGCTTTCAAGGTATTTGCAGTCGCTGAGTAGCAAAGAGCCGAGGCAACGTAAATGTTCAGTCGATAATGGTATCTCTTTTATAGCTGTACCATTTAAAATAAGAATTTCTAAGGATTTTAAATTATAGATGCTCTCCGGAAGCCTCCTTAGATTCCTGCAGTACCTCAAATCTACGAATTTTAGATTCATGGGTTCCGAGATTTCTGGGAAACTCTCAAGTTCTGACCAATTACGTAACCCAAGTCTCTGAAGAGACTTTAGTTTACAGAAACTGGCTGGTAGACTAGAGACATTTCTGCAATTCTCAATCCATACTTCAACAAGTGTTGACAGAAGTAGATGATCTGATGGTGGCACCTCAATCATTGAAGTACAATCTAAATTTAGTATCTGCAGATTTCCTTGCATAATATCTGGACATCTTTTTACACTTGGGCAATCCTGTAAATCAAGAAATTTAAGAACCTTGGAATCAATTCTTCTTGGAAGATTCCTCAGGTTTACACAACCATCAAGCATGAGGAGTTCCAGCTTGTTGAGGTATTGAATGGATGAGTGAACCTCCACTAAACTTCGACAGTGACGAAGGTCAATTTTTGCCATATTTCTAGCCTTTGACAGATCTGGAAGTCTAGTCAAATTTTCAGACCCCGAAAGAACAATCTCTGCTAGATTGACGAGATGCTATCATGAAAACAAACAAACAAGCCAAACACATAGATACAGATTAGCATCATTAGTTTCATGGATGATAAAGAGAGAACAAGCAGATGAATAATTGACCATATAAAAATGAACCTGTATTCCTGTCCAAAGCTCTTTAACGTTGCAACCATGAAGATTAAGCACAACCAGATTTTCTGGGAAAAAGTTAGATGGTATAGATTTTAAAGAAAAACCAGTCCACTCGAGATATCTTAACTCCTTAGGAAGAGGCAGAAGGCCGCTACGAGAAATGTACAATTTCACTTCTTTGTGTCTGGAAAACTGTCCATCGGACCAGTAAAGCTTGAGAAATCTGAGATGAGGCATCTTCGCAAACGTATCGGGTTTCAAGAGAATCTTGCTCGATAATGACATATCCAACGACATTCCTTCAATTACGGAAGTTCCCTAACAATCAATTAATGGTATAGTTTTAATGCATGTTCTATTCTATCAACACAAAAAACATAATGAAGAGAGTTTGTAATTAACAAACGAAGAACTCACTTTGTTTTCCATCAATAAGTAGCTAATATCCTCAGGGTTCCACAACCTACTTCGATTTTCAGGTTGCCTAGATTCGTCAAGAACAATTTTTTGACCCATTTCTTGCAATAAATCATGAATCTCTAATCTGTTGTCCGAGGAAACAGTAATGAGAGACTTGTCAATAAGAATAGTAACCGTAAAATGCACAGAAGAATCAAAGCCATCTAATATTTTGGTCACGTCGTCTCGACTTCTTCCTTTAAGGAAACACGCAATATCAAGAAATACTCTTTGCTCTTCTGAATCGAGCCAATCGTAACTTGTTTTCAAAACATTATGAATTTCACAATTGGAGACATTGCCTAATCTTTTCAGCATACTTTTCCAATCTTCTTCACTTCTATCATACAATGCAGATCCCAAAACTCTAAGAGCCAATGGATTCCCTTTAGCATAGTGTATCACCCTTTCCGATTGCAACTTATAATGATCACCCTTGGGATGGTCTTGTTTGAAGGCATTTAAGCTAAAGAGAAGAAGAGCTTCATCGTCGTTCAGTTTGTGCATTGTATAAATCTCAGCTGCACGAGTATTCTTGAGAACTTGCTTATCCCTACTTGTTACGAGAATTCTACTGCCCGAACCAAAGAAATCAGGCTCACCGACTAACAACAGCTGTTGCAATTGTGTTGAATTATTCGCATCATCCACAACAACAAGAACTTTCTTACGACATAGACGATCCTTCGTAAAAGACAGACCTAAATTAACACTTTCTTGGTCTAATAATGCTGAGAATAGTTGAGCTTGCAATTGAGATAACGTACAACTTTCCAGTTGGTGCATCATATTTGAAATAAAGCAACAACTTTCGAATTGAGTAGAAATTCGATCATAAACAGCTCTAGCAAGAGTGGTCTTACCAACCCCGCCCATACCCCATATCCCAATAAGCTTGATATCTGTTGATTCAAAGCACAACATAGACTCAATTTCTAGAATCCGGGGCTCAATGCCAACCATTCCTCTCAAATGGTAACTTGGGGAAATTCTACTCAATTTTTCAGAAACATCTTTTACGATTTGCTTGATAAGTTCAGATTCTGGCCTGATAAAGATGAACCATACACACAAAAAATTAGAAATATCAGACTTGGCATTCTGAATCATCAACATCATACTTGATGAGAGGAAGGTCAATTTCCTGGACACTATTGATTTTTTGAACTGGTTTATAGTTCAACCTGTGGCTACAGCAATTTCATGAATGATTTAGTGTTTTTAAAATACTTAAACTATTAAAGTTTTGATTGATTTAAATCAAGTAAATTCATAAAGTAGAATTCTTTCTATGCTTCTTTTATTCATTTCCAAAATCGAATCGATTTTTCTTTAAATTAAATCAAATTCTTGAAAACTTCAATCAAAACCCAGAAGGACATTATATATATATATATATATATATGAGCAAATTACTATGAAGCCCCTCACATTTGACATAATTCACACTTTAGTCCCTCCTGTTTGAAAACTAAACTATGTGGCCCCTCACTTTTGCTTCCGTCAACATTTTAGTCCTTCCATCCATTTTTAGTGTTAGTCAACAAAGTCAAAGGACTTATGGGTAAATTAATTATCAAACCTGAAGGACGAAATCGTTGACAAAAATAAAAGTGAGGGGTGAAATCGTTGACAAAAACAAATGTGGGGGACCATATAATTTCGTTGACTTCGTTGACTAACATCCAAAATGAACAGAAGGACTAAATCGTCGACAAAAACAAAAGTGAGAGGCTATATAGTTCAATTTTCAAACAAGAGGGACTAAATTGTGAATTATGTCAAATGTGAGGGGTGTAAAAACAAATGTGGGGGACCATATAATTTCGTTGACTTCGTTGACTAACATCAAAAATGGACAGAAGGACTAAATCGTTGACAAAAACAAAAATGAGGGGCTATATAGTTCAATTTTCAAACAAGAGGGACTAAATTGTGAATTATGTCAAATGTGAGGGGTGTCATAGTAATTTGCTCTACATATATATTAGAATAATTAATTACTCTCTTAATCAAAGAATACTATAATGTTATGTTAATGTTGGTATATTTGTAAGTCCGCCAATTAGCATATTTGTCAACCTTTGTGACGATAATTAAATTTCAAAGCACTATTATAGAGATCATTGAATAAATAAGTAGCCAGATGGCATGTTTTTGCTTTTAAAAAATGATAATTTAACTGAACATTAATGGATAAATGCAGCTTGTTAATTACTTACTAAGCAATGATCAGTTACTGAAATTTAAATGAAATGTTACCGGATGACGGATGAATCCCAGCCGGCAAGATTAGCAACCTCCGTAAAGGCAGATCTCCAGCTCAGCACTTTAAGCTGACTCACCATCAAACACTCTTCATGCTTCAAAAACGCTTCTCCAAATCTGCCAGTCTGATCACAAACATCAGTGGGGTCAACTTTGTAAAACACGGGTATAACCATCTGCCCGTTATTTCTGAAGCAATCAAGAATCTTCACAAGTTCATCCAAACACCAACGCGAAAATGCATAGTTTTGTGAAAGAACAACAATTGAAATCTTGGAATCTTCAATGGCTTTGACGAGCAATGGTGAAATCTCTTGTCCTTGGACGAGATTGTAGTCGATGAAGGTTGGGATTTGGTGTTGAGTTAGGGCGGTGTAGAGGTGGCTTGTAAAATTAAGGCGAGTGTCTTCACCTCTGAAGCTAATAAAAACTTTAGGTTTACCAGCTGTTGAAGAAACTAAAGAATGCATTTTGAGAAATTAGATATTTTCTTCAACAAACAATGGGTAAATATTTCGATTTAGTCTGCACTCCATCAGTTTATGAAGAAGAAGACTAGTAGGTAAGTCAAAGTCTTTTTGGGTCAACATAGAATTATTATTTTTAGGTATTTTGTTATTATGCATTTTTATTACATTTATATTCTGGAAAGACATCTCTTTGGAATCTATATTAATTGACCGAACACGGGGTAGACCCGACTCCCATAGGTCCCCGGGCCTGGCCACAGCGACACCCTTTGTGAGGAGGCCTAGCTTCTCGTAGTAAAAAGCAAATCAAACCGATGATAAACTTCGGTTAACCAAACCAAATTTTATAGAAACATTTGGCGCAGTTTGACTTTTGTTTTATTTCTTAAAATATAGTTTGATTTAAAATGTTAGTAAAAGAGGATATAAGTTCAGGGATTGTTCAATTTCAATCAATGCTTGAAATTAACAATTATTAACTTATCTTCTAAATTTCTTTATGGAAATTGTTATCAGAAGGAAAAAAGAATTTGATAATGTAATTTTAACTATTATAGTCTTTAAATGGCAAGAGTAAAGAGGTAAAAGCTTTTACCTTGATATGCACTGACCAGAATGGATGTTGCACGACAACAAAATTCAACATGAAATATTGAAATTCAAAACAGCAAAAATATGATAAAATTTGGTTGTAATTATTGAATTTAGAATTCTTTCTGACGATATAAAAGAAACGCCAAAACCAGCATTTTACAAATTGAACCGGACCAGCCAATTAAATAGGTTCAGCCAAGTACTGAAGATCAATCCGGTTTGTTTTTTTCCTATAAATGAAATATACGGTCCAAACTCTCTTATCCAACAAAAACTGCAAAAATAAGAAAAAAAATTATTGAAACTGCTAAACCATAAAAATTGTTTATTTCTTAACTTTTTAGTTAGAATGTGATCCATTTGCTATTTTTTTAATTCATTTGCTTGTTAAATTTTATGCATGTGTTTAAATTTTAAACATGTAGACTAAATTTTAAAAATTATGGTTGAACCATCATGCGGTAGCCACCAATTTGATTTTCAAAATACTGGCTGAAACATAGACTTTAAAAAGTTTCTGTAAAGTATAAACCAACAACATATAATCTTTTTATCACCACTTAATGAAATAAAAAGATAGCACCAGCAACAATCTTCAACAAAAGGTACTTACAGACTTATAGTAGAGTACTCTTCAAATGCTCAAGTATCAGCTCTACAATGAAGAAGGGGTGGCATGAAGAGCCAAAAGCGGTAGCCACCACATACCCAATTGTCAGTGGTGATGATATTAACCTTGTCTCTTCAAAGATTGTTTAGAGACCACTTAATACAAATTGAGGTGCAGCAATTCAGTTCTGTGAAAAGGAAAGAAAAGCAAATGTATTAATTAAAAGTGAATTAATTATTTTCTGATGAAGGAAGTTCTTACATGAATGATTTTGGAGCTAGTGTCGTCCGTCACCATCGCAACAAAAGCCTCTGGTCAAAGCAGATGGATACCGCATCTTTTCACCTCACAATGCTTCAAAATTTCAATTTTTAGGTCCTTCAAAGTCCCATAGGGACAGAATTCAAGTGATACAGTTCCTGAATATTGTTTGAAGTGGATGCGTGTAACATACACGATTAGTACATGTTCCACCTTTGATGGAAGATAAGACGGACCGGGGATAAACAAAAAAACATCACCATTTTTGTTGCCTGTGGCATTGTCTATGCATTTGATATTAAAATGCAACTCATAAATCATTTTTGGAAGTTTCTTAAATTTAAAGACAACACAGAAAGCAATTTCTTCCATATGATCAAAATTTGAGGGAAACTGTGTCACAACGGAGGCTCCCGTACTTTGAAAACTGAACCATTCTGGAACTTTACTTCCTGGAAAGACAATAGTACTGGCAGTATACTGTAATACAAAAGTTGAACATTTAGTCACAAAGAAGAGAGCAGTTACAAGTATCAACATATCGTATGGTTTATGATAAACTTCGGGACAATAATATTGGATTCACCCCAGCAGGATTATTAAATCTTGAATTTCAACTTAATCCATGCACATTTTAATTAGCCAGAAAGAAAAAGTGTAGATAGTGCTACATACCCGATTGGCATGCTGAATGATCCACCGAGCACCTTATACCTTTTCATCCAACTTTGAGCAGTTTGTGGAATCCAATCTGGCAGGATTGCGATATTCTCTGCGGTTGCCTGATATAGTTTTCAGGGATATGCAGTAATGTGCAACAAGCTTAATTAAAGACTGCAGAAGCTCAGGTAAAAAACAGAGACTCTTGCATCCGCTTATCTACAAATACTTCAGTAGAGGAAGTCTACTGATACAACTAGGAAGGCTATCAAGGTATTTGCAATCTACGAGATACAAATAGCGGAGGAGACGTAGATGTTCAATCGATAATGGTATCTCTTTTATAATTGTACCCTTTAAATTAAGAGTTTTCAAGGATTTTAAATTACAGATGCTATCCGGAAGCCTCTTTAGATTTCTGCAGTAACCCAAATCTACGGATTCTAGATTCATGGGTGCTGAGATTTCTGGGAAACTCTCAAGTTCTGATCAATTTTGTAAAGTAAGTCTCTTCAGAGACTTTAGTTCACAAAAACTGGCTGGTAGACTCGAGACGTTTCTGCAATTGTCAATCCATATATCAACAAGTGTTGACAGAAGTAGGATTGGTTGTGGCACCTCAATCATTGAACTACAGTCTAAACTCAGTTCTTGCACCTTTCCTTGCATAATATCTGGACATCTTTTAACACTTGCACAACCATCTAATTCAACAAATTCAAGAACTTTGGAATCAATTCTTCTTGGAAGGTTCTTCAGGTTTACACAACCCGCGAGCTTGAGAGATTCCAGTCTGTTGAGATACTGAATGGATGAGTGAACCTCCACTAAACTACTACAGTAACTAAGGTTGATTTTCGCCATTTTTTTAGCCTTTGACAGATCTGGAAATCTAGTCAAATTTTTAGATCCCCAAAGGTTAATCTCTACTAGATTGACAAGATGCTATCGTGAAAACAAACAAACAAGCGAAAAAAATAGATACGAATTAGCATCATCAACTTCATGGATAAGGAAAGAGAGAACAATTCAGATGAGTAATTGAGCATATAAAATTGAACCTGTATTCCTGTACAAAGCTCTTTACCCTTGCTACGACAAAGATTAAGCACAACCAATTTTTCAGGAAAAATGTTAGATGGTATTGATTTCAAAGAAAAATAAGCCCACTCAGATATCTCAACTCCTTAGGAAGAGGTAGAAGGCTGCAACGAGAAATGTGCAATTTTACTTTTCTGCATATGGAGAACTGTCCACTTGACCAGTAAAGCTTGAGAAATCTGAGATGGCACATCTTTGAAAACGTATCCGGTTCCAAGTGAATCTCTCTTGAAACTAATGACATATCCAACGACATTCCTTCAATTACAGAAGTTCCCTGATAATCAATTAATGTTATAGGATGGATGCATATTCTATCAATACAAAAGGTAATGAAGAGAGTTTATAACTAATGAGCAAAGAACTCACTTTGTTTTCCATCAATAAGTAGCTAATATCCTCAGGGTTCCACAACCTACTTCGACCTTCAGGTTGCCTAGATTCATCATGAACAAATTTTTTGACCCATTTCTCGCAACAAACCATGAATCTCTAATATATTGTCCCAGGAAACGGCAATGAAAGGAACATTTCCTCTCCCCATCCATTTCATTTCGGGTTAAGAAGATGTGAAAGCGCCTCTCTCTCTCTATAAGAACGGTGTGTTCCGAGGTGTGAAGTGGGAGAAAGTGGATTTCATAATTAGGTTTTGAATAAGACGACCTTTTCATTTTTTTTCATATTGAAAAAGTAATAAGAATGATGGGTGTTAAGCTGGACTTATCAATAAGAGTAGCAACCGTAAAATGCACAAAAGAATCAAAACCACCTAATGTTTTGGTCACGTCGTCTCGGCTTCTCCCTTTAAGGAAACATGCAATATCAAGAAATACTCTTTGCTCTTCCGAATCGAGCCCATAAAAACTTGCTCTCAAAACATTATGGATTTCACAATCAGAGATATTGCCTAATCTATTCAGCATACGTTTCCAATCTTCATCACTTCTATCATACAATGCAGAACCCAAAACTCTAAGAGCCAACGTATTCCTATAGCATATCATATCACATTATCCGATTGCAACTTATAACGATCACTCTTGGGATAGTCTTGTATGAAAGAATTTAAGCTAAAGAGACGAAGAGCTTCATCGTCGTTCAGTTCCCGCATTGTACAAATCCCAGCTGCATTCTTGAGAACTTGCTTATCCCTACTAGTAACAAGAATTCTACTGCCGGAACCAAATAAATCAACAGCTGTTGCAATTGTGTCGAATTATTCGCGTCATCAACAACAACAAGAATTTTCTTAAGACATAGACGACCCTTTATAAAAGAAAGACCTAAATTTAGTGTGGATCTGAAAACACTATATTTGTCTAACAATGTTGAGAATAGATGATCTTGAAATTGAGACAATGTACAAGTTTCCAATTGCTTCATCATATTTGAAATAAAGGAACAATTTTCGAATTGAGTAGAAATTCGATCATAAACAGCTCTATCGAGAGTGGTCTTACCAAGCCCGCCCATACCCCATATCCCAATAAGCCTGACATCTGCTGAGTCCAAGCATAACATAGATTCAATTTCATGAATCCGGGGCTCAATGCCAACCAATCCTCTCAAATGGAAAGTTGGGGAAATTCTACTCAATTTTTCAAGAACATCTTTTACTATCTGCTTGATAAGTTCAGATTCTGGCCTGATGATGAACAAAAAAAATTAAATAAATCAGACTACTTTTCTTAAATTACTAGTTGAAATGAAATGAAATGTTACCGGGTGATGGATGAATCCCAGCCGGCAAGATTAGCAACCTCCGTCAAGGCAGATGTCCAGCTCTGCACTTTAAGCTGACTCGCCTTTCATGCTTCAAAAACGCTTCTCCAAAACTACCAGTCTGATCACAAACATCAGTGGGGTCAACTTTGTGAAAAACAGGTATAACTATTTGCCCGTTGTTTCTGAAGCAATCAAGAATCTTTACAAGCTCATCCAAACACCAGTTGGAAGATGCATAGTTTTCAGAAAGAACAACAATTGAAATCTTGGAATCTTCAATGGCTTTGACGAGCGACGGCGAAATCTCTTCTCCTCAGACGAGATTGTTATCGATGAAAGTTGGGATTTTCTTTTCAATCAAGGCCGTGTAGAGGTGACTAGTAAAATTATCACGAGTATCTTCGCCTCTGAAACTAATAAAAACATCATGTTTACCGGATGATGACGGTGACGAAGCGGAAGAAGATTGCATTTTGAGAAATTCAAAGGATCTTCATCCAGTCTCCACACTATCATCTTATGAACAAAAACACATTATGTTAAATTCTACACACACAATACAACTTGAGCAACAAAATTTTGATTTATCACTAATACAGGTTAATTAAATGTTAAGAACAAGTTACTTTAAAATAACATTATACAGCACTAAAATTCACTAAAATTATGTACTTAAATTAACCAACCTAACATTTACCTGGCACTCTAAAAGAAGTTCATAAACCCTAATTCCTAAAAACAATTCATAATATTACTCGGAAATACAGTCAATGGATAATTAATGAGACGCATGTAAACAAACAGATCAAATAAATACATACCGGGTTCGGGTTCGGGTTCGGGTCCGGGTCCGGGTCAATGAATCGACGATGGCAGAGCTTTTGATTCAGTCTCCACTTTATTTATCAGCTTATGAAGAAGAAGAAGACTATTAGGCAAGTCAAGGGAAAGTCAAGGTCATTTTATCTACCAGTCAATATGAAATTATTATTTTTATACTTCCGTTCCAAAAAAAATATTTAGACAAACACAAAAATTAAAAAAAATTAAATTTTTATTGATTTTTTTAATTTTATTTTTTTTATAATTTTTAATATATAAATACTATATTAATGATTAATTTATTTATTAACTAAAATTTTATATTGAAACATGAAATCATTAATTCATTTGAGGATAAGTATAAGTAGACATACTTAGTAGGGATATATGAGACTTTAAATCCTTAAGTTGTTTACCATATGTAAAAGGTGGTTTATAATTTGAGACGTCAAAAATAGAAATGTGACATATTTTTTTTTACGGAGAGAATATTATTTACGTTTTCTTTAAAGAAATTACTCTTGAATGCATTAAGCTGAAATAATTAGTTTGGTGATGTATGAGTTAGTTTAAGTAATCTTATAATGATGGCCTAAATACATCAAAAATTACCAAATTAAACGTGATTTTAATTGTAAAAATTAAAAAGTTCGTGTATTTTTTTGTTAAAATTAAAAATTTATGTTAAATATGTAAAATACGTGAAAGTGTATGATTTTTGATACATTTAAACCAATAATTATTTATAGTTTGGTTCCAAGATAATTATTTACTAATTTTGATATAGAGATCACTGTGTAAAATAGAAGAATTGAAGGGCTTTTTTTGAATGGAAAACATAACTTCTACCAAATTACTTTCATGTACTTTACTGAATTTAACAATTTGTGCTTATTAAGGGTTAGTTCAAATGATCATTGTACAAACTTCAATTCAAAAAGCTTCAAAAATTCAAAAAAAAAAATGAATTTTTCAATTTAAATAACTCTAGACTGAAATAGAATACGCTATTTTGATTGTAATTTATGAAAACGGGCATTACGGTTGTAATGAATAAAGCTTTATGTATTAACTACATGACACAACCATTGCACGAGATAAACACTCAATAACTAATACTTATGTAATGATAAATCTTTTTATTTTCTTAGTATGTGTTCTGTTTAGTTCAAAATGAGTATTAATTTTTTTATTTGTTGCCAATATGAACCATTACATTTCACAGTTCTTGCATCTTGATCCATTTAATTTAACAGTTGCGAAAGCAGCTCGAATTGAACAATTGAGAAGTAAATCTTTCAACTGAAAATTCAATATATAAACAAGAATTAAAACTGTACAATTTTACAGCAGTAAAACAACATGATTTCAATAATCTACCTTCGTTGGTCTTGATCGAGGTAGTTTTGATCGGATAGACCATCGTTGTATATAATGTAGCGTGACTAGTGACTTTCTATTCGGGAATGTATCGATTATTTTCCGCATCATGACCTTGAACTACTAACTTGAGTACTTAGCTATAATTAATCATTTTGACATGTATAAATTTTAGTTACTATTATCATACCTAAGAGGAACGCCATGCCTGTATCCTGGGCTGATTTTTGAAGATGAGTCGGTTCGGTTAATCTTCCCGTTTGGTTCGGTTATGTTGGTTCTTTTCGCACTAAAACTTGAAATTTGTTTATGCCCAAAACCAAAACAAATCGAAAAATCAATTTTTTTATAGTGTCAAACAAAAGCGACATTTCAGCTTAGTTATTCGGTCTGGTTCTGTATTTGCAATGTTACAACGTTAGCAGGCGGAATTTTTAAGAATACTCAATCTGGAGATGTTGTAGATAAGCTAATTGATGAATGGAAAATTCAGACAACAGAAATTAAAACAGACAGTGAAGGATCATTTGAAGTTTCATTGTTTCATGGAGAATATAATTTAACTGTCAAAAACTCCGTTACTAATTCGTCAACTAGTTCGATTTATAAGGTGACAAAAGAGGATTTAAGTTCAGGCATTGTTCAATTTCATATCAATGTCTGAAACTAATAGTTAGTGTAACTTATCATCTAAATTTGCTAATAGAAGTTGTAATCAGAAGGAAACAGAGAATTGATAATGTAATCTTCGGCACGAAAACACATTTCGACATGAAGAGTTGAAATTCAAAACAGCAAAAACATTACAAAATTTGGTTGTAAATATAAAGTTTCTGATTTTATAACTCTTTCTGAAAATATAAACAAAACGCCGGAACCAGTTTGGTTTTCCTAAAAATCAGAGATATGGTCCAAACTCTTTTTATCCAAAAAACAGCAAAAAAAAAAAAAAACATTGGAACTGCAAAACCGTAAAAATATTCACTAATTTTTCATTCCGTTCGTTAGTTAGAATTTTATGCATGTGTTTAAAACATAGACCAACAACATATAATCTTTTTACCACCATTTAATGAATTAAAAAGATGGCACCAGCAACATTCTTCAAGAAAGGCACTTACAGCAGAGCACTCTGCATATGCTTTAACATCAGCTCTACACCGAAGAACCGGTGGCATGAAGAGCCAAAAGCCGGTAGCCACCACATACCCGATTGTTAATGGTGATGAAATCAACCTTGTCTCTTCAAAGATTGTTTAGAGACCAGTTAATAGCAAATGATGTGCAGCAATTAAATTCTGTGAAAAATAAAAAATAACAAATGTTTTAATTAGTAGTATATTAATTATTTCCTAATAATTGAAGTTCTTACATGAAAGATCTTGGAGCTAGTGTTGTCCGTCACCATCACCAACGAAGGCCTCATGTCGTAGCATATGAATACCGCATCTTTTCACCACACAATGCTTCAAAATTTCAAATCTTGGATATATGACACAGCCATAGGGACAGAATTCAAATGAAGATACAGTTCCTAGATATTGTTTGAGGTGGTTGCGTTCAACGTGCACAATTAGTACATGTTCTGATTCTGACGGAGCATACCACTGAATGTTGATATGCTCAAAAACATCACCATGGTTGTTACCTGCGGCATTGTCTATGCATTTGATCTTGAATTGCAAAAAATTAATCGTCTTTGGAAGTTTCTTAAATTTAAAGACAACGCAGAAAGCAATTCCCTTCATATGATCCAGATTTGAGGGAAACTGTGTCACAACAGAGGCTCCCATACTTTGAAAACTGAACCATTCTGGAACTTTACTTCCTGGATAGACAATACTTGCATACTGTAACACAAAAGTTGAACATTTAGTCACAGAGAAGAGAGCATTTACAAGTTTCAAAATATGTGTACGCATCAAAATGTCGACGGGTAGATGATAAGCTTCGGCATTACAGTATTGGATTCATCCCAGGATTATATTATCTTGAATTTGAACTTAATCCATGCATATTTTAATTAACCAGAAAACAAAAGGTCTAGCTAGTGTTACATACCGGATTGTCAGCATGCTGAAAGATCCACTGAGCTCCTATTACCTTTTCGTCCAACTTTGAGCAGTTTGTGAAATCCAAGTTCAAAAGATCGAGATATTTTCTGCGGTTGCTTGATATAGTTTTCAGGGATATGCAGTTAAATGCAAGTAGAACACTTAAAGACGGAGGAAGCTCAGGTAAATAACAGAGACTCTCGCATCCGCCTATGTACAAACTCTCCAGTTTATGAAGTCTACTGATACAACTACGAAGGCTTTCAAGGTATTTGCAGTATCTGAGTCCCAACAAATAAAGGCAACACAGATGTTCAATCGATATCGGTATCTCTTTTACTGCCGTTCCATCTAAAATAAGAACTTCCAAGAATTTTAAATTACAGATGCTATCCGGAAGCCTCTTTAGATTTCTGCAGTAACTCAAATCTATGGATTCTAGATTTATTGGTTCCGAGATTTCTGGCAAACTCTCAAGTTCTGACCAATTACGTAATGTAAGTCCCCAAAGAGACTTCAATTTACAGAAATCAGCTGGTAGACTCGAGACGTTTCTGTAATTCTCAATCCATACATCAACAAGTGTTGAGAGAAGTAGAAGATCTGATGGTAGCACCTCAATCATTGAACTACAGTTTAAATGTAGTCTTTCTAGATTTCCTTGCATAATATGAGGACATCTTTTTACACTTGGGCAATCGTGTAAATCAAGACATTTAAGAACCTTGGAATCAATTCTTCTTGGAAGATTCCTCAGGTTTACACAACCATCAAGCATGAGGAACTCCAGCTTGTTGAGATATTGAATGGATGAGTGAACCTCCACTAAACTACTGCAGCGACTAAGGTCGATTTTCGCCATATTTCTAGCCTTTGACAGATCTGGAAGTCTAGTCATATACACTGATCTCGAAAGGTCAATCTCTACTAGATTGACAAGATGCTATCGTGAAAACAAACAAACAAGCGAAAATAATACAAAGTAGGATCATCAACTTCATTGACAAGGTTAAGAGAGAACAAGAAGACGAATACTTGAGCATATAAAAACAAACCTGTAATCCTGTCCAAAGCTCTTTAACCTGGCTTCCAGGTAGATTAAGCACAACAAGATTTTCTGGAAAAAAGTTGGATGGTATAGTTTTCAAAGAAAAATTAGTCCACTCGAGATACCTCAACTCCTTAGGAAGAGGCAGAAGGCCGCGACGAGAAATGTGCAATTTTACTTTTCCGCATATAGAAAACTGTCCACCTGACCCGTAAAGCTTGAGAAATCTGAGATGAGGCATCTTTGAAAATGTATCTGGCTCCAAATGAATCTTGCTCGATACTAATGACATATTCAACGACATTCCTGCAATTACGGAAGTTCCCTAATAATCTATTAAGGTTATAGTATCAATACATGTTTTATCAACACAAAAAACATAATGAAGAAAGTATTTAATAAACGAACAAAAAATTTACTTTGTTTTCCATCAATAAGTAGTTGATATCCTCAGGGTCCCATAACCTACTTCGACTTTCAGGTTGCCTCGATTCATCAAGAACAACTTTTTGGCCCATTTCTTGCAGCAAATCATGAATCTCTAATCGGTTGTCCGAGGAAACAGTAATGAGAGACTTATCAATAAGAGTAGTAACCGTAAAATGCACAGAAGAATCAGAGCCGCCTAATATTTTGGTCACTTCGTCTCGGTATCTTCCTTTAAGGAAACATGCAATATCAAGATATACTCGTTGCTCTTCAGAATCGAGCCCATCATAACTTGTTCTCAAAACATTATGAATTTCACAATTGGAGAATTTGCCTAATCTTTTCAACATACTTTTCCAATCTTCTTCACTTCTATCATACAATGCAGATCCCAAAACTCGAAGAGCCAATGGATTCCCTTTAGCATAGTCTATCACTCTTTCCGACTGCAACTTATAATGACCACTCTTGGGATGGTCTTGTTTGAAGGCATGTAAGCTAAAGAGACAAAGAGCTTCATCGCCGTTCAGTTCCGGCATTATATAAATATCAGCTGCACAGTTATTCTTGAGAACTTGCTTATCCCTACTTGTTACGAGAATTCTACTGCCTGAACCAAAGAAATCAGGCTCACTGACTAACAACAGCTGTTGCAATTGTGTTGAATTATTCGCGTCATCGACGACAACAAGAACTTTCTTACAACATAGACGGTCCTTTATAAAAGACAAACCTAAATTAAGAGTGCACCTGGTAACACTCTCTTTGTCCAACAATGTTGAGAATAGTTGATCTTGCAATTGAGACAATGTACAACTTTCCAGTTGCTGCATCATATTTGAAATAAAGGAACAACTTTCGAATTGAGTAGATATTCGATCATATACAGCTCGAGCTAGAGTGGTCTTACCAACCCCGCCCATACCCCATATCCCGATAAGCCTGACATCTGCTGATTCTAAGCGTAACATAGATTCAATTTCTTGAATCCTGGGCTGAATGCCAACTAATCCTCTCAAATGGTAACCTGGGGAAATTCTACTCAGTTTTTCAAATACATCTTTTATTATCTGCTTGATAAGCTCAGATTCTGGCCTAATAAAGATGAACCATACACCAAAAAAAAAAGGCTTAATTCCTTAAAAAAACCCCACTTTGTATTTTTTTTTCGTTTATACCCTGACCTTGTAAAAACACCATTTGTACCCAATTTTGAGTTTTTATGTTTCATCTCTACCCAAAAGCATTAAATTGTACTCTTTTCATTTGAAAAAAAGTTTAAAACAATCCTTCATTTTTAACTTATATACTAATTAGATATTAATATTATTAATAATACAAAAATACCATCTTTTTTAAAAAATAATAAAATAATAATAATTTTTTTTAATTTTTTTAAAAAATATTTCGAATTTTTTTTAAATTTTTTTAATTTTTTTTTAAAATATTTCCGACAAAAAATTAAAAATAATAATAATTTTTTTTAATTTTTATTATTTTATCAAATTAAAAATAATTAATTAATTATTTGGATGTATTTGATTATTTTTTAAGTTTAAGGATTTATTTGTATATTTTAGAATAGAAAAAAGTATGTTTTAAACTCTTTTCCAAATGAAAAAAGTACAATTTAATGCTTTTGGGTAGAGATGAAACATAAAAACCCAAAATTGGGTACAAATGGTGTTTTTACAAGGTCAGGATATAAACGAAGAAAAAGTGCAAGGTGGGGGTTTTTTAAGAAATTAAGCCAAAAAAAAAAGATATCAGCAACTTTTCTTTAATTATTTGTTGAAGATGATTCGAATAATACACATAGCAGCAGCATCAGTTCTTTGTAATATAAATATAAATTATTACAATTGGAATTCATAATGGATTGAGAGTTTTTGATAAATGGATTTAATGCTACTAATGTTCAGAAAATTGTTAGTTTGGCCATTGTCAATAAAATAACAAGTAGTGGTCCATTTCTTTGGTTAATTCTATATTAAGTTTAGTTTTTCTTTTTAATTCAGTAAACACAGATTTCAAATTTGTTATTTTCCTTTGTGGATTTTTCATCATTCATGGATGCTTTCATTTCTTCTTGAATTGGGTTTATGGATTCTTTTGAAATATACTAGTTGAGCGAAAATCTAAAGTGTTATCAACAAATTTTTTTTAGTTTTAATATTTTTTCAATCGGAATTATCCCAAGATCAAGTAGTTGATTTATATATGGTTCAAAATAACATTTTAGTGAAGCGCACAGCTAGCCAAATTGCACACATTCAAGAGCAAGACTAACATTATTTAATTAATGTTCTATTTTTATACTTCTTGATTATAGTATTTTGTTTATTTAATCTTTCTACAAGTAGTATTTCTATAGCTAACAAAAAGTTGGTGAAATGAAAAGTTACCAGGTAACGGATGAATCCCAGCCAGCAAGATTAGCAACCTCCGTCAACGTGGCTCTCAAACAAAAAGTCAACGTGGCTCTCAAACTTGTATCTCATAGTCAAATAAGTAGTATATTTTATTTTACTTTGGGTCAATTAGATACACAAACTTGTGTTTTCGGAGTCAAAAAAATCATTTTAAGTCAATTAGGTCCTTAAACTCTCTTAATTTAAGACAAATAATCCCGAAATTATATACTTCAAACACGGACTTATTTGACCCCGAGACATAAATTTGGAGACCTATTTGATTTGACCTCAAAACACAAGTTTGCGGATCTAATTGATCCAAAAAAACTAAAACTATACTTATTTGATCTCGAGACACAAATTTGAGAGTTGGGTTGATCCTTTGTTCTAAATTTGGGGACCTATGATTTGACCTCAAAACGTAGTCCGGATACTTTTGATTATTAAGGTAAAAAGTGGCAGGAAGAGCCAAAAGACGGTAGCCACCACATACCCAAATTGTCAATGGTGTTGAAATCAACCTTTGCTCTTCGAAGATTGTTTAGGGACCCGTTAATAGCAAATGAAGTGCAGCAATCCAATTCTGTGAAAAAGAAAAAATAGCAAAAGTATTAATTATAAGTGTACTAGGACGATGCCCGCGCGTTGCGCGGATTTTGTTTAATTATTTTGTAATTTGTTGTGATATTTTTTTTAGTTAGTGATAATTTTAAGCCGATATGATACTTTTAATATGGCGTTTCTTTGTTTTGCGACGAATTGTTGCAGTTCAACATTGTAATCTAATACAAGATATGAATTTATCTAATTTGTGTTATACTAAGTTGTCCCCTCCAAACGTTATAACTTTGATCCTTCCCTTTGCAAGATTGTTTTATTTGCTTACAATTCATGGAACATTTTCGTTGAATCAGTGAATCTTAGTATAAATGGCCTTACTTCTATTATCCACCTTAGAATTTCATAGAAGCTGCAGATAGAAGCTAATATTATGGATTCATTCTGACATGAAAATCAAAAGTAAGATACATTCTCTTTTTTAATCAATAGACTGCAGGTTGAATATATGGAAGCTGCATAGAAGCCTAGAGATAGAGAAAACATACCTCTTTTGGCAGTGTAATGTTTCCGGGGAGCTGTAATATCCTGTACTGATGAACCTGCGAAAACCAAGAAACAAGAAATAAAATATTGCAACAATGAAGCGAATGTTTGTTGCCACAAGTAACACAGGATAAATTTAAAGGGAGCCAAATTAAACAAATTTCTACCGCCACAAGTAAAACAACTTTATCCGATAATGCCAACTGACAGAGAAAAATAAAGAGTGAGCTGTAATACGGGGGAAACCAATTTCGTATACACAGCAAAAATTAACAGGGAGTCAAATTAATCAAATTTCTATTGCCACAAGTAAAACAAATTTATACACAGCAAACATTAACAGGGAGCCAAATTAATCAAATTTCTATTGCCACAAGTAAAACAAATTTATCTGATAATGCAAACTAACAGAGAAAAATTTAATAGTGAGCTGCAATTCGGAGAAAACCAATTTCGCATTCGATTTATTTGACGCAAAGAGGGAACTCTTTAATGTCTATGATACCAACGCGTTAACGTATTTAATCGACCATTCGGCACAACTAAACAACTTGAAACTTGAAAGGCAAACGTTACCTGAGTTTCGGAGTGTGATAGTTTCCACGCCACAGGTGAGTTCTTTGACGAAGCCGAGTGTTGTTTTTTTTTTTTGGATTTTATACCTGAGGTTACAAACAATTGCAATTGGTGATTGAAGGTGATTCATTGGTCTGCTTTGATTTTATAGCTGGCGTTGCAAGTGCAATTGATGGCTGAAGGTGATTGTTTGGTTTTTCATGTAACGGTTTGCTTGAAGGCGATTGATTGATGCGTCACGTAACGGCTTGAAGGCGATTGATTGCTGCGTCACGTAACGGCTTGAAGACCTTTGGAAGATGAAGTTTCTGGAGAAGGCTGGTCGGTTGTCTTGGCGTGCGACGGTTTCAGCAGCTGTGGAAGACGAGGCTGCCGGAGAAGCCATAAGGACGTGTAACGTTTGTTTTGATTAACTCTGTTTAATGTAACGTTTGTTTTGTTAACTCTGATTAAAAGCAAAAGAGTTAATGACTAAGAGAGCTGAGTTAATGGTAAGAGAGCAAATGGTAAATTCCACATGTCAGAATTTTAAAATGCCACTTGTCAAAAACTTTTTGATATTCAAGATTATAGTATAGTATAGATAGATATAGATTGGTTATTTCCTAATAAATAAAGTTCTTACCTGAAATATTTTGAAGCTAGTGTCGTCAGTCACCATCACCAACGAATGTCTCATGTCGTAGCAGATGGATACCACATCTTTTCACCTCACAATGCTTCAAAATTTCAAGTTCTGTTGTTGGATACCCGAAAGGCCTATAGGGACAGAATTCAAGTGATACAGTTCCTGAAAATTGTTCGAAGTATCTGAGTCTTTTGGACACGATTAGTACATGTTCTGACTTTGATGGAACATAACACCGACTATAGATTGTCGTAAAAACATCATCGTTGTTGTTGCATGTGGCGTTGTCTATGCATTTGATCTTAAAAACCAACTCAAAAAACTCCTTTGGAAGTTTCTTAAATTTAAAGACAACGCAGAGAGCAATTCTTTTGACATGATCCAAATTTAAGGGAAACTGTATCACAATGGAGGCTCCCATACTTTGCAAACTAAACCATTCTGGAACTTTACTTCCTGGATAGACAATAGTAGGACTCTGCAAAACAAAAGTTGAACATTTTGTCACGAAGAAGAGAGCAGTTACTTACAAGTATCAAAATGTTGTCTGGTTTATGATAAACTTCGGCATAATAGTATGGTATTCATCCCAGCAGGATTATAAAAATCTTGAATTTGAACTTAAACCAAGCACATTTTCATTAACCAGAAAACACAAAAGTTCTAGCTAGTGTTACATACCCAAATTGTAGCATGCTGATTCAGATGAGCACCCGAAGCCTTTTCATCTAATTTTGAGCAGTTTGTAAAATCCAAATTGGAAAGATAGCGATATTCTCTGAGTTTCCATGATATAATTTCCAGGGATATGCAGTTAAATGCAAATAGAGAAATTAAAGACGGCGGAAGCTCAGGTAAATAACAGAGACTCTTGCAGCCGTTTATGCGCAAAATACCCAGTTTAGGCAGTCTACTGATACAACTAGGAAGGCTATCAAGGTATTTGCAGTCTTGGAGTTCCAAGGATTTTAAATGTAGATGTTCAGTCGATAACGGTATCTGTTTTATAGCCGTTCCATTCAAAATAAGAATTTCCAAGGATTTTAAATTACAGATGCTGTCCGGAAGCCTCTTTAGATTTCTGCAGTTACTCAAATCTATGTATGTTAGATTCATGGGTTCCGAGATTTCTGGGAAACTCTCAATTTCTGACCAATTCCATAACCCAAGTGCCTGAAGAGACTTCAGTTTACAGAAACTGGCTGGTAGACTTGAGACGTTTCTGCAATCCTTAAGTGTTGGCAGAAGTAGAGGAAATGATAGTGGCACCTCAATTATTGAAGTACAGTTTATATGTAGCATTTGCAGATTTTCTAGCATAATATCTGGACATCTTTTTAAACGTGGGCAATTCTGTAAATCAAGATATGTAAAAACCGTGGAATCAATTCTTCTTGGAAGATTCCTTAGGTTTACACAATCCTCGAGATTGAGCACTTCCAGCCTGTTGAGATATTGAACGGAAGAGTGAACCTCCACTAAACTACTACAGCGACCAAGGTCGATTATTGCCACATTTCTAGCCTGTGACATATCTGGAAATCTAGTCAAATTTACAGATCCCGAAAGGTCAATCTCTACTAGATTTACAAGATGCTATCATGAAAACAAACAAACAAGCGGAAAACATAGATACAGATTATTATCATCAACTTCATGGAATAGGTAAAGAGAGAACAAGCAGACAAATAATTGAGCATATAAAATTGAACCTGTATTCCTGTCCAAAGCTCTTTAACCTGGATACCACGAAGATTAAGCACAACCAGATTTTCAGGGAAAAAGTTACTTGGTATGGTTTTCAAGGAAAAATCAAACCACTCGAGATATCTCAACTCCTTGGGAAGAGGCAGAAGGCCGAGACGAGAAAAGTACAATTTTACTT
This sequence comes from Mercurialis annua, assembly GCF_937616625.2. NCBI lineage: Eukaryota > Viridiplantae > Streptophyta > Magnoliopsida > Malpighiales > Euphorbiaceae > Mercurialis > Mercurialis annua. Next base: position 1,918,453 of record NC_065577.1, read on the forward strand.
CTCTGCATCTGGAAAACTGTCCACCGGACCAGAAAAGCTTGAGAAATCTGAGATGACGCATCTTTGAAAACGTATTAGGTTCTAAGTGAATATCGCTCGATACTAGTGACAGATCTAACGACATTCCTTCAATTACAGAAGTTCCCTAATAATCAATTAATGTTATTTATTGATGCATGTTCTATCAACACAAAAAACATAATGAAGAAAGTGTATAATTAAAGGACGAAGAACTCACTTTGTTTTCCATCAATAAGTAGCTGATATCCTCAGGGTTCCACAACCTACTTCGACTTTCAGGTTGCCTAGACTCATCAAGAACAATTTTTTGACCCATTTCCTGCAACAAATCATGAATCTCTAATTTGTTGTCCGAGGAAACAGTAATGAGAGACTTATCAATAAGAGTAGTAACCGTAAAACGCACAGAAGAATCAAAACCACCTAATGTTTTGGTCACATCGTCTCGGCTTCTCCCGTTAAGGAAACATGCAATATCGAGAAACACTCTTTGCTCTTCAGAATCGAGGCCATCAAAACTTGTTCTCAAAATATTATGAATTTCACTATTGGAGATATTGCCTAATCTTTTCAGCATACTTTTCCAATCTTCATCACTTCTATCATACAATGCAGATCCCAAAACTTTAAGAGCCAACGGATTCCCTTTAGCATATCGTATCACGCTTCCGGACTGCAACTTAAAAGGAGCACTCTTGGGATGGTCTTGTTTGAAGGCATTTAAGTTAAAGAGACAAAGAGCCTCATCTTCGTTCAGTTCCTGCATTGTATAAATCCCAGCCGCACAGTTATTCTTGAGAACTTGCTTATCCCTACTTGTTACGAGAATTCTACTGCCTGAACCAAAAAAATCAGGCTCGCTGGTTAACAACAACTGTTGCAATTGTGTAGAATTATTCGCGTCATCAACAACAACAAGAACTTTCTTACGACATAGACGGTCCTTTATAAAAGACAAAACTAAATTAACACTTTCTTTGTCTAACAATGTTGAGAACAGTTGGTCTTGCAATTGAGACAACGTACAATTTTCCAATTGCTGCTTCATATTTGAAATAAAGCAACAACTTTCGAACTGAGTAGAAATTTGATCATACACAGCTCGAGCTAGAGTGGTCTTACCAACCCCGCCCATACCCCATATCCCAATGAGCCCGACTTCTGCTGATTCCAAGCATAACATAGATATAATTTTTTGAATCCGGGGCTCAATGCCAACCAAACCTCTCAAATGGTAACTTGGTGAAATTCTACTCAATTTTTCAGAAACATCTTTGATGATCTGCTTGATAAGTTCAGATTCTGGCCTGATAAAGATGAACCATTTGACATAAAAAAATATAAATATCAGCCAGATTTTCCTTAATTATTTGTTGAAGATGATTCTCCTAATGCACATAACAGCATCATCAGTTATCTGTAATATATGTTCTTTTTATCCGAAAATTATTTCCTTAGGTTTCTGCATGAGTTCTATTGAAAACAAATTCCAAATAATATTTGTGGAAATTTAAATCTTTGCAATTGGAATTCTTAATGGACTGACAGTTTTTGATAAATGGATTTTCATAAGTTTTTAATCTTTCGTCAAGTTGTATTTCTATTTCTATAAAGAATAATGTTATTTAACCCACATATTTTAACCCTCCTTGTTGCACCACCTGACATCAAACAGAGGAAATTGAAGCGTACATTTTTAGATAGGAATCAAGTAAATAAAAGCATGTCACGTAAAGCGGTGGGTTAAACAGCATTCTCCTTCTTTTAATGTTTAAATTGAATAAATATGAAGTTAAAGCTAATTCCGAGATAATAAAATATTCACATAAAAAATGATAGAAGAAAATCTAACAAAAAGTAACTGCAATGAAATGAAAAGTTACCGGGTGACGGATGAATCCCAGCCAGCAAGATTAGCAACCTCCGTCAAGGCACATCTCCACCTCTGCACTTTAAGCTGATCCACCATTTCATGCTTCAAAAACGCTTCTCCAAAGCTACCAGTCTGATCACAAACATCAGTGGGGTCAACCTTGTAAAAAACAGGGATAACCATCTGCCCATTATTTTTGAAGCAATCAAGAATCTTTACGAGCTCCTCCAAGCACCATTCTGAAGATGCATAATTTTGTGAAAGAACAACGATTGAAATCTTGGAATCTTCAATTTCTTTGACGAGCGACGGCCAAATCTCTTGTCCTCGTACGATATTATTGTCGATGAAAGTTGGGATTGGGATTTTCTTTTCAATCAAGGCAGTGTAGAGGTGGCTGGTGAAATTAAGGCGAGTATCTTCGCCTCTGAAGCTAATGAAAACATTCTGTTTGCCAGCTGAATGCATTTTGAGAAATTTAGATACAGCTTCAACAACAATTGCAAATCTTTCGATTGAGTCTATCAGATAATATATGAAGAAGAAGACTATATAACAAGGCAAGTCAAGGTCTTATGATTCAGTTTACACTCTTATCAGCTTATACAGAGGAAGACTAATAGGCAAGTCAATGTCTTTTTATCTACCACACAATATAAAGTTATCATAATTGTACATTTTTTATTATATTTATATGAATTTTACTAAATATTTAATTTTAGACAGAGTTTTAAGCTTTTATACTGTAAATAATATTGATTATATTGTTATATATAACTTATGAAAAATTATTATAAACATATTGATGAAAAAAAAGTGGATATAATTCTGTATAATCTATAAGCACACTGAATTTTTTATTATAATTAAAACAATTGCTGTTTCGTTAGTTATATTAGATTTGTTTTCTATAGTTTTATAGATTTTATCATAAATTAGCACCATAATGCATATATTTACATAAGTTGATAACAATAGTATCCATCAATAATGACTTACAAAACAGCATAGACTTGTGAGTGTGAACAAACAAACACTTTCTTTTCGTTCTAGCACTAGAAGACCAATGAAATGCTCACGATTCTTGTTTCAGAACTGTGGCTACTTGGGAGACGAAAGTATCGGTTAAAGCAGATTCCAAGATAAAAGAAGCTACCATGAGATGGACAGCCTGCAACACCAAGCACATTTACAGAGATTAACAAGAATGATGTATAAACACGCCTTATAACAGTAAAGAAGTAGTTGCATTATCAACACCAAGGATTTACAGCAATACTCATTCGCAGTATAGGCTTTTTAAACAACATCATATCAATAATCTTTTTGTTTTTGCAGCATTCTTTGACTATATCTCCTGAGTAGGAGCTTTCTTTGCTAATCTTTTCTGCAAGGCATGAAACACATTGCAGAGAACATAGGCTCGCTGAGATACATTAAGAAAATCATTCACATACAAGCAAGTGACAGCAAAGTTGATGCACCTTAAATTACGAAACTGCATAAGCATCAATGAGAAATTAATGGCAGAAGCGAACATACCTCACGAGCCTTAGCTGTCTCATAATCATCATACAGTTCTGCATCAACACAATCCCGGTCAACAAGACCAATCTGCAAGGCATGAAACACATTTTCCCTATCTCTTCACTGCATACGGTCAATTACAGTTAAAGCATTAGCAACCTCCATCAAGGTCAATGGCGGAACCAGGACTCCAATTTAGGAGGGTCGAAAGTTTTACGTTCGGCTATTTAAAAAAAATCAAACGTCAGTAATACGCTGTGAATCTGTAAATATGCAAACCGCCCCTACAGGAAAAAAAACCTCCCCTAACGCATGTAAACCGCCCCTACTAAAAAAATCCCAAAAAACTCTTTTTTTTTTTTGAACTTTTTCCGGCAAGGAGGGTCGGCCAACACTCCTCGACCCTCCCTAGTTCCGCCACTGGCAAATCTCGAGCTCAGCACTCTAAGCTGACTCACCATCAAACACTCTTCATGCTTCAAAAACGCTTCTCGGAAACTACCTGTCTGATCACCAACATCAGAATCTTCGCCTCTAAAGCTAATTAAAACATCATGTTTACCAGCTGATTGCATTTTGAGAAATTTAGAGGATCCATTGGAATTTTTTGATTCAGTCTCCGCTCTATCAGCCTATGAAAAAGAATACTAATAGCTAAGTCAAAGTCCATTAATTAATTTATAATAAACTTTGAGTGACAATTTCTATAGGTACATAACAAAAAACTTTTAAAAAAACTACAGAAATTCCAAACAAAACTTAAAAATTAACATAAGAAATTTAAAAAAGAATAGGAAAAAGTAAGTACAGTTTGCAGATGAACCTCAGCAAGCTTAAAAAGACGATTATGGCGGGAAGGTTGAACTTCTGCTCAAGAAGTCTGCTCCGCCGTGATCGCTGCTGCATCGTGGGAGATGAAGACGAGAGCTAACCAATGAGACACTTCTTGGAGCACTTTCACTCCCCAACCGTTTTAATTTACGCAAAAAGCAAAATTTTCAAGTTAAACTGAAAAATTAGCTGAAAATTTCTTTAAAATTAGGCTTAATCACCAAAAAAGACCCACCTTTTAGCGCTTTTTCAAATGCACCCTGATGTTGCAATTTTGTCAATTGCACCCTAATTCGCATCTTTGGTTTTCAATTCCACCCTCAAGTACTAAATTGATCTCTTCTCCATTAGAAAAAAAATTAAAATAAGTCATCCATTTTTAACTTTTTGTGTGGAAAAGTGTTCAACGAGTACTTTATAAGGGGTTTTATGAATTTTTTTCGAGTGAAAAAGAGTCCAATTTGATTTTGAGGGTGAAATTGAAACTCAAAGGTGCAAATTAGGGTGCAACTGACAAAATTATAACGTCAGGGTGCAACTGAAAAAGGACTGAAAGGTGGAGTTTTTTTTATGATTAAGTCTTAAAATTATTTCAAAGAAAATATATTTGATTTTTTTTTATGAAAAAACATAATTGAATTCTAATTTTTAATTGATTTATAGAACGTGATTAAGATAAAAAAAACGTGTAAAATTAGTGATTTATGTAAAATTTACCTTTTTTATTTATATTAGATTCAAAAAAAATTAATTGTAGAAAATATATAAGTTAATAAATAAAAATAATACTTAGAGGCCTGTTAGAAAAACAAATCTAAATATTTGTGTGTTGTTGCAATTTTAACTAAAAAATTTTAATATTTGTAGTAATATTCTAATTTTATAATTTCGGTAGCTAATTGTTTTCTAATCAATTTAAGTTTTAATTTCTAGAATTGAATTTATATATTAACTCAATAATTAACAAAAAAACTCACTTTTTAGAATTTCAAAAAGTAACTTCTAAACTTTAAAAAATCAAAAATAACGTCAAATTCTGGCATTGCTCGACACTAACTGTGGAACTCTTCCATACTTTACTCTATTTTAACAAATTCAAATTATATATATATATATATATATATATATTATATTTAACTTATAATGCACTTTATAATAATTAATTTTTAAAATAATTATATTTTTAATAACGGATTGTAAAATCTGTCGCTAATCAGTTTTTTTAACTAATCATTTTAATTCTTTAATTTTCCAGCCAAACCAAAAAAACTTTTTGTACAATCATAGTGTGAGGTAGGGGTATAAAAAAAACCCAACAAAACTATTCAATATTATATAATTTTTTGATTCAGTTATATTTTAAATGTTAAGAAAACTAATTTCAATCTAATACAAATTAAATAAAGCTGAATTACAAAAAAGAAAATCAGCCAAAACATTTTAGAAAAGATAATTCTTTAAAATTTTAATTTAACTCATAAAAAGTCAAATATTAAGTCGATTCAGTTCAGCTCAATTTGAATACGCACCCAAAATGGCATGTATATATAATGCACAAGATCATATTTTACTGCATTGATTTGAGGGCTTAAATGGTTCAAAAATAAATTTAAAAGTTACTATGTGTTCTTTTTGTAATAGTTAAAGGATTTTTTTGAAAAAGAAAAATTGTATTTACTTCATTTTTTAGATTTGTAACTCCATGCAATGCAATTTGACTTTCTACCTTGAAAACGAAATTACTGTAATTAAATACCGATTGATAAAAATGGTGATGTGATAGTGAGCTTAAGTAAATAAATAGACTTTGACTTAGCTTTTAGTCTTCTTCTTCATAAGCTGATTCAGTGGATCAAAATATTTATCCATTGTTCTTCAAGCTGTAATAACATCCTCTTAATATTTCCAAATGCATTCTTCTTCTTCTTCAGCTGGTAAACATGATGTTTTTATTAGTTTCAGAGGCGTAGACACTCGCGATAATTTTACAAGTCACCTCCACACCGCCTTAACGGAGCAGAAAATCCCGACTTTCATCGACTACAACCTCGTCCGAGGAGAAGATATTTATCCGTCGCTCGTAAAAGCCATTGAAGATTCCAAGATTTCAATCGTTGTTCTTTCGGAAAACTATGCATTTTCGGGTTGGTGTTTGGATGAGCTTGTGAAGATTCTTGATTGCTTCAGGAATAATGGGCAGATGGTTATACCTGTTTTTTACAAGGTTGACCCGGATCATGTTTGTGATCAGACTGGCAGTTTTGGAGAAGCGTTTTTGAAGCATGAAATGGTGAGTCAGCTTAAAGTGCAGAGTTGGAGAACTGCCTTGACGGAGGTTGCGAATCTTGCTGGCTGGGATTCATCCGTCACGCGGTAACATTTCGTTTCAGGAAGTATAAAAATAGAACATTAATCAAATAATGATAATTTATATTTATAGCTTTTGAATGTGTGCAATTCGGCTATTCGCGCTCCACTAAATTGTCATTTTAAATGTTCGAGGAATTGAGCTCACTGTCTAGCAGATTGCTGGCAAGCGCTTATGTCATTTAAGACATAGCTCATTAGTACATTGAACTTAAAATAATTTCGATTCAAAAAACATTAAAAGTAAATTTTTTATTAATAACAGTTCAGAATATGCTCCAATAGTGTATTTTTTTTATATAAAATAGCGAATTCGTATTTTTTTTATAAAATAGCAAATTTGAAATCTGTGTTTATTGAATTGAAAAAACAAAACTTAATACTAAATGAATGTAAGAAATGGCCAAACTAAGAACTTCCTAAACAATAGTATTATTAAATCCATCGATCAAAAACTCTCAATCCATTATGAATTCCAATTGCAAAGATTTGAATTTCCATAAATATTATTTGGAATTACTTTTCATTAGCTCGTGCAGAAAGCCAAATCTCATACATAAATATTATTTCGGATAAAATGAACAGCTATATTACAAAGAACTTATGATGCTGTTATGTGCATTATTTGAATCATCTTCAACAAATAATTAAAAAAAAGTTGTCTGATAAATTTTATTTTCTTTGTATGTATGGTTCATATGTATCAGGCCAGAATCTGAACTTATCAAGCAGATAATAAAAGATATTTTTGAAAAATTGAGTAGAATTTCTCCAAGTTACCACTTGAGAGGATTGGTAGGCATTGCGCCCCGAGTTCAAGAAATTAAATCTATGTTAGCCTTGGAATCAACAGATGTCAGGTTTATCGGGATATGGGGTATGGGCGGGGTTGGTAAGACCACTCTGGCTCGAGCTGTATATGATCGAATATCTACTCAATTCGAAAGTTGTTCCTTTATTTCAAATATGATGCAGCAATTGGAGAGTTGTACATTGTCTCAATTGCAAGATCAACTATTCTCAACATTGTTGGACAAAGAGAGTGTTTCCAGGTGCACTCTTAATTTAGGTTTGTCTTTTATAAAGGATCGTCTATGTCGTAGGAAAGTTCTTGTTGTTGTCGATGACGCGAATAATTCAACACAATTGCAGCAGCTGTTGTTAGTCAGTGAGCCTGATTTCTTTGGTTCAGGCAGTCGAATTCTCGTAACAAGTAGGGATAAACAAGTTCTCAAAAATAACTGTGCAGCTGATATTTATACAATGCCGGAACTGAATGATGATGAAGCTCTTCGTCTCTTTAGCCTAAACGCCTTCAGACAAGAACATCCCAAGAGTGATCATTATAAATTACAATCGAAAAGTGTGATACGATATGCTAAAGGGAATGCGTTGGCTCTTCGAGTTTTGGGATCTGCATTGTATGATAGAAGTGAAGAAGATTGGGAAAGTATGTTGAAAAGATTAGGCAATATCTCCAATTGTGAAATTCATAATGTTTTGAGAACAAGTTATGATGGGCTCGATTCTGAAGAGCAACGAGTATTTCTTGATATTGCATGTTTCCTTAGAGGAAGATGCCGAGAAGAAGTGACCAAAATATTAGGTGGCTCTGATTCGTCTGTGCATTTTGCGGTTACTACTCTTATTGAGAAGTCTCTCATTACTGTTTCCTCGGACAACCGATTAGAGATTCATGATTTGCTGCAAGAAATGGGCCAAAAACTTGTTGTTGATGAATCGAGGCAACCTGAAAGTCGAAGTAGGTTATGGGACCCTGAGGATATCAACTACTTATTGATGGAAAACAAAGTGAGTTCGTTCATTAATTATAAACTTTCTTCATTATGTGTTTTTATGTTGATATAACAATGCATCAATACTATAACATTAATTGATTATCAGGGAACTTCTGTAATTGAAGGAATGTCATTGGATATGTCACTAGTATCGAGTGAGATTCACTTGAAACCTGATACGTTTTCAAAGATGCGTCATCTCAGATTTCTCAAGCTTTACTGGTCAGGAGGACAGTTTTCCATATGCAGAAAACAAAAATTGCATATTTCTCGTCGAGGCCTTCTACCTCTTCCAAAGGAGTTGAGATATCTCGAGTGGACTGATCTTTCTTTGAAATCTATACCATCAAATTTTTTTCCTGAAAATCTGGTTGTGCTCAATCTTTTTGGTAGCAAGGTTAAAGAGCTTTCCACAGGAATACAGGTTTAATTTTATACACTCAATTATTCGCCTCCTTGTTACCTATTTATATTATGCATGAAGTTGATGGTGCTAATCTGTATCTATGTGTTTCGCTTGTTTGTTTGTTTTCACGATAGCATCTTGTCAATCTAGTAAAGATTGACCTTTCGGGATCTGAATATTTGACTAGACTTCCAGATCTGTCAAAGGCTAGAAATATGGCGAAAATCGACCTTAGTCGCTGCAGTAGCTTAGTGGAGGTTCACTCATCCATTCAATATCTCAACAGGCTGGAATATCTCAAGCTCGAGGGTTGTGTAAACCTGAGGAATCTTCCGAGAAAAATTGATTCGAAGGTTCTTAAATTTCTTGATTTGGAGGATTGCACAAGTGTAAAAAGATATCCAAATATTATGCAAGGAAATCTGCAAAAACTGAATTTAAATTGTACTTCAATGATTGAAGTGCCACCACCAGTTCATCTACTTGTGTCAACACTTGTTGAAGTATGGATTGAGAGTTGCAGAAACGTCTCGAATCTACCAGACAGTTTCCATAAACTAAAGTCTCTTGAGAAACTCAGTTTATGCAATTGGTCAGAACTTGAGAGTTTTCCTGAAATCTCGGAACCCATGAATCTAGAATCAGTAGATTTGAGTTACTGCAAAAAGTTAAAGAGGCTTCCGGATAGCATATGTAATTTAAAATCCTTGGAATTTCTTATTTTAGATGGAACAGCTATAAAAGAAATACCGATATCGATTGAACATCTGCATTGCCTTGTCTCGTTCGAACTCAGAGACTGCAAATACCTTGAAAGCCTTCCGAGTTGTATCAGTAGACTTCCTGAACTTGGAAATTTGTACATAAATGGATGCACGAGTCTCCGATCTTTACCTGAGCTTCCGCCGTCTTTACAAATTCTAGATGCACATAACTGCATATCACTGAATACTATATCGATCAAATGCAGAGAATATTGCAACCTTGCCCATTTAGATTTCACAAACTGCTCAAAGTTGGATGAAAATGTATTAGGTGCTCAGTGGATCATTCAGCATGCTGACAATCCGGTGCGTAACACTAACTAGCTAGACCCTTTGTTTTTTTCTAGTAAATTAAAATGTGCATGGATTAAGTTCAAATGTGCATAATTTATTCGAAGTTTATCAATAGACCAACTCTCTTCGTATTCGTTACTAAATGTTAAACTTTTGTGTTACAGAATACTATTATTGTCTATCCAGGAAGTAAAGTTCCAGAATGGTTCAGTTTTCAAAGTATGGGAGCCTCCGTTGTGACCCGGTTTCCCTTAAATCAGGATCATTTGAAAGGAATCGCGTTCTGCGTTGTCTTTAAATTTAAGAAACTTCCAAAGGCGATTCATGAATTGCGTTTTAAGATCAAATGCATAGACAAAGGTGATGATTATGTGAGCATCTCTTGTCCATGTAATGCTGTGCCAGAGTCGGAACATGTACTAATTGTGTACATTGATCGCATCCACCTCAAACAATTTTCAGGAACTGTATCTTCACTTGAATTCCGTCCTTACGGGTCTTTCAAGTATCCGAAAGTTGAAAGTTTTAAGCATTGTGAGGTGACAAGATGTGGTATCCATCTGCTACGACATGATGCATTTGTCGGCGATGGCGACGGACGGCAATACTAGCTCCAAAATCTTCCATGTAATAACTTCCTTTATCAGGATATACTAATAAATACACTTATAATTAATACATTTGCTGTTTTTTCTTTTTTCACAGAATTGAATTGTTGCACTTCATTTGATACTAGAGCACTTGAAGAGTACTATGCTTAAGTACCTTGTCGAAGAATGTTGCTGGTGCCGTCTTTTTAATTCCTAATGAACAAATCAACTTGGTAAAATGGGTTTTGGAGTCTCAATCAACATTGATTAATTAAAATTTCAATCGATGATTAAAATTAAACAAAAAATAGTTTGAAATAGAAAAATTGTAAATTATGAAATATTGTACTATAATATATTATTTTTGATCATTTTATTTGTATTTAATTCTTATATAGTAGTAATTATTTTAAACCTTTTCTTAGAATAATAATTACTTTTAACTTTTTTAGAGTAATAATTACTTTAACTTGTAATGATCGATTTTTTTTGAAAAGAACTTGAAAAATGGGTAAATACTAAATAATAAATAAAAATCAATTACTTAAAAACAAAAGGCTAATAAGCTGAAAAAACTCTGACCTTGTTTTGGTTTCAATTCCACCATCACGTTGCAATTTTTTCAATTTTATTCTATTTCAGATTTTCTGTTTTCAATTGCACCCTGAAATATTAAATTGAACTCTTTCATTTGGATAATATTCAAAATAGATCCTTCATATTTATCAAATAATCTAAATATTCTTTAATGTTATAAATTACATAAAAAAAACCCATCTTCTCCATAAAATCAAAAAAATTAATTAAATTTAAATTAATTAAATAAATAAAAATTAGAATTTGTTCGGTGGTAGGTGCGGCGGTGGATGGTTTGGGCGATGGTGGGTGACGAGCAGAGTTTGGTAGATGGGTCTGGTGATGGCGGGTCCGATGAAAGCGCAGTGGGATGTATTGAAATTTAATAATTAGTTATAATTAATATTTTATTTAGGATTTATTTGAAACTTTTTTAAGTTTAGAGACTTGTGTAAATTTATCCAAATGAAAAAAAGAATGAAATGATTCTTAAATGTAGTTGTTTTATATATTTTAATCCTTATAATAATAAAATTATTTATTTTTTCTAATTCAGGGTGTATTTGAAAACTAAAATCTGAAATAGGGTAAAATTGAAAAAATTGCAACGTCAGGATGGAATTAAAAATCAATATAAAAGTTAGGGTTTTTTCAGCCCATTAGCCAAAACAAAACCCTCCTAGAACCCTTCTCATTTCTTGAAATTAAAAAAAAAAAAAACACAGCAGCAACCATCAAGAATGCAATTCCTCTTCCGATATCTCCGGCCCCACGGCCGCCGCCAACACCACCGGAGCTTCGTCGACGCCGCCTCCATCAAATACGTAAAAGACCGTGGGCTAGACCACGCAGTGCAGAGAGAAAAACACTTAAAACCAATGATAAACATCAAGAACCTCATTAAATCAGAGCCGTCAAAATCACTTCCACTCTCTGTAATCACTCAAAATAAAGAATTTCTCAAAATCCCAACTCGCCCAATTGATTTTATCCGAAAATACCCTTCAGTGTTTCAAGAAATTTCACCGGGTGGCATCAGTGTCCATCCCCATATCAAGCTCACTCCTCAGGTACTTGATCTTGACGCTGAAGAACAGTTAGTTTATGAGAGTGTTAGTTATAGAAAAAATGTTTCTGATAGAGTTTTAAAGCTGTTAATGATTTCTAGAATTGATAAAATTCCATTGAAGATTCTTGATTTTGTTAAATTTGAGCTGGGTTTGCCTCCTGATCTTGTTAAAACTTTAGTTCCCGAGTTTCCTGATTGTTTTCGGGTTATTGGTAATGGCGATATTGATAATTATGCAAATTTATTATCCGGGTCTGGTTCGGATTTGTGTTTGGAGTTGGTTTGTTGGAGCAATGAATTGGCTTGTTCTTGCATGGAAAAGAAAGCAGCAAGTGATAAAATTGACTATAAAAAGGGAATGCCTTTAGCGTTTCCGATGCAGTTTTCGAAGGGATTCGAGATGGATAAGCACTTGAAGAAGTGGTTAAACGATTGGCAGAAGTTGCCTTATATTTCTCCGTATGAGAATGCAACACATTTAGGCTCGAGTACGGATGAGTCTGATAAGTGGGCAGTGTCTGTTTTGCATGAGGTTCTTAATCTTTTTGTGTGGAAGAAGGTTGAGATGGATACTTTGTTGTGTTTAGGAGAGTGGTTGGGGATTCGGTCTAGGTTCAAGAGAGCGTTGCTTCACCATCCCGGGCTCTTTTACTTGTCTAACAAAATGGGAAGTTGTACTGTGGTTTTGAGGGAGGCCTATAAGAGGGGAATGCTGATCGAGAGGAGTCCGTTGATAGATATTAGGAACCAGTATGTTCATCTCATGATTACTGCAAGTGAAGATCATAAAGCAATTAGTGTATCTGGAGGAAGTAAACAACGGGAAAAAAAGATGGGCCAAGAATCTAAAGAGCAAGGAGAGAAAGGCGACAATGTGGATGCTGTGGTGGGGAATGATATGGATTTAGATCATGAGGATGATGACGACGATATATATGATGAAAGTGAGGAAGAAGGTGAGAATATGACACATGCTGGTAGAAATTTATCAAATTACAGATCAAGATTGAAGACGATTAAGAAGTTCGATGCAAGAGGGCCTTCAAAGAATTTTGGAAGACAAAGGCTGGTTCAAAAACACCATGGGGTGACCAAAGATGTAGATGATAAGGATTTAGATCTTGAGGATGATGAAAGTGAGAAAGAAGGTGAGAGTATGACTCATGGTCATAGAAACTTATCAAATAATAGATCAAGAATGAAGCCGATTAAAATATTTGATGCAAGGGAGCCTTCAAGGAATTTTGGAAGGCAAAAATCTGGAAGAAAGTCAGATATGAGAAGACGACCAGCTTGGTCGTGAGAAGACGACCTGAGGCGGCAAGTGGTTTGGGTCGGCGGGTAGTTTGGGTTTAAATGGGTGGAGCATCTTTTTAATTCGTCAAATGGTGATGAAAAAGTATCTGTTGTTGGTCTACAATTAACAATAACTTTTTAAATTCTATGTTTCGGACAGTATTTTAAAGATCAATTCGGTATTCCACCTGATATGGTCACTAGTTTACAGTTCAACAGATTCAACTAAATAGTTCCGCTGTTATGTATTTCAATATTTCAGGTTTGTTCGTTTCCGTTTTGTTTACGGGCAACATATTGCTCATAGCACATCAATGTAAACTGTTCACATCTTGTAATTTAAAGATTATGTCATCACTTCTTTTTCCTTTTGATAGCATACTGCTGAAGCTGCCTTTTCAAGCAATTACATTTTCAATTCATTAGCTGCACAATCTCAATTAACAATTTTACATGGTACGTATTAATTTCGGGCATTGATATGATACTGTTCAGTTTGTAATCTTATAATTCAAACTAGTTGATGCATTAGTAACTGAATCTTTAACAGTTATATTATGCTCTCCATGAAACAATGGAACTTCAAATGATCCCTCACTGTCTGTTATAATTTCTGTTGTCTAAATTTTCCACTCATCAATCAGCCTGCCTGCACAAAGTAAAAGAGAATGGACAAATGGAATTTCATTAGTAAACTGACACACCAACACACAATACCAGTAAGACAAAATACAGACACTGAAAAAATAAAAAAGACATTAGCCTAATCGAATCGATGAGAAATAGCTCAAATAGTAGAAGCACTTGACAATAAAATACTTGATCGTCAGTTCAATTTCTTCCCCAAACGCTTCCTTTTTAATTATATATATGAAAAAATACCAATGGATGAATAATTAAATAAAAAGACATTGACTTACCTGATATTCTTCTTCTTCTTCATAAACCAATGGAGTGGCCACTGAATCAAAACATTTACCAGTTGCTCTTCTCTTCTCAATATGCAATCTTCTTCTTCATCAACTGGTAAACATGATGTTTTTATTAGCTTCCGAGGCGAAGATACTCGCCTTAATTTTACTAGTCACCTCTACACCGCCTTAACTCAGCACAAAATCCCAACTTTCATCGACTACAATCTCGTCCGAGGACAAGAGATTTCACCGTCGCTCGTCAAAGCGATCGAAGATTCCAAGATTTCAATCGTTGTTCTTTCAGAAAATTATGCATTTTCCGGATGGTGTTTGGATGAGCTTGTCAAAATTCTTGATTGCTTCAAAAATAACGGGCAGATGGTTATACCCGTTTTTTACAAAGTTGACCCGGATGATGTTTGTGATCAGACTGGCAGTTTTGGAGAAGCGTTTTTGGAGCATGAAAAGTGTTCGACGGTGACCTGGAGATCTGCCTTGACGGAGGTTGCTAATCTTATCGGCTGGGGTTCATCGGAGACCCGGTAACATTTCAGTAACTTTTTGTTAGATTATTGATCCAAAAATTATCTTTAATTTCACATGTAATCCATTGATTTAGTAAAATATTAAAAACTCTCAGTTTTGGAGAAAATTCTTTGATGGTAAGTAAGCTTAAAGTACAGAGGTGGAGATCTGCCTTGACGGAGGTTGCCAATCTTGCCGGCTGGGATTCATCCGTCACCAGGTATTATTTAATTGGCTAATCCTCTGAAACCCCCCACCCCATCCCAATTAACTCCGTAATTAGCAAAACTCATTCTTTAAAATTTCAAAATTTAATTTCTAATATTAAAAAAATAAAAAATAACGTTGAAATCTAATTGTAAATTCTCTCATTTTTTCGATGATTGAAGAAAAAACGAATTAAAAATTAAAAATGATCGGAAAAGTCAAACGAATAGTGCCACTATTTTTAATGATGTGTTATAATATACTCCTAATAGGTTTGTTCACGAATGACGTGGTGGACCGAGTCTACCTTAGAATTTTTCCAATTCTATTAATCCAAAATTATCTTTAATTTATATTCAATCTAAATTATAATTTATAATGGTGTCTTCTAATCCAATAATAAAATTTCTCAATCTAACCATGTCATGATGAAAATTGAATTCCAATTGCATAGATTATTTGGAATTTGTTTTCCGAAATCCAAATCTGATGCTTACATTTTAGAATAATTTGGATGAAATTTTGGATAAAAAGAAAAGGTATATTACAAACTGTTGATGCTGTTATGTGCATTAAACAAAAGCTGTCTGACATTTCTAATTTTTTTTATGTATGATTCATCTTTATCAGGCCAGAATCCGAACTTATCAAGCAAATAATCAAAGATGTTTTTGAAAAATTAAGTAGAATTTCCCCAAGTTACCATTTGAGAGGATTGGTAGGCATTGAGCCCCGGATTCAAGAAATTGAAGCTATGTTATGCTTGGAATCAACAGAAGTCAGACTTATTGGGATATGGGGTATGGGCGGGGTTGGTAAGACCACTCTCGCTCGAGCTGTGTATGATCGAATTTCTACTCAGTTCGAAAGTTGTTGCTTTATTTCAAATATGATGCAGCAACTGGAAAGTTGTACCTTGTCTCAATTGCAAGATCAACTATTCTCAGCATTGTTAGACAAAGAAAGTGTTAGTGTAAGTCTGTCTTTTATAAAGCACCGTCTATGTCGTAAGACAGTTCTTGTTGTTGTTGATGACGCGAATAATTCAACACAATTGCAACAGCTGTTGTTAATGAGCGAGCCTGATTTCTTTGGTTCAGGCAGTAGAATTCTCGTAACAAGTAGAGATAAGCAAGTTCTCAAGAATAACTGTGCAGCTGAGATTTATACAATGCAGCAATTAAATGACAATGAAGCTCTTCATCTCTTTAGCCTACATGCCTTCAAACAAGACCATCCCAAGAGTGACCACTATAAGTTGCAATCGAAAAGTGTGATAGGATATGCTAAAGGGAATCCACTGGCTCTTAGAGTTTTGGGTTCTGCATTGTATGATAGAAATGAAGAAGATTGGAATAGCATGCTGAAAAGATTAGGCAATATCCCCAATTGTGAAATTCATAATGTTTTGAGAACAAGTTATGATGGGCTTGATGCTGAAGAGCAAAGAGTATTTCTTGATATTGCATGTTTCCATAAAGGGGAAAGTCGAAATGACGTGACCAAAACATTAGGCGGCTTCGATTCTTCTGTGCATTTTACGGTTACCACTCTTATTGATAAGTCTCTCATTACTGTTTCCTCGCACGACATTTTAGAGATTCATGATTTGTTGCAAGAAATGGGTCAAACAATTGTTCTCGATGAATCTAGGCAACCTGAAAGTCGAAGTAGGTTGTGGAACCCTAAGGATATCAGCAACTTATTGATGGAAAACAAAGTGAGTTCTTCGTTCATTAATTATCAACTTTCTTCATTATGTTTTTTGTGTTGATAGAAACATGCGTCAATACTATAACATTAATTGATTATTAGGGAACTTCCGTAATTGAAGGAATGTCGTTGGATATGTCACTAGTATCGAGCGAGATTCACTTAGAACCTGATACGTTTTCAAAGATGCATCATCTCAGATATCTCAAGCTTTACTGGTCAGGTGGACAGTTTTCCATATGTGGAAAATTGAAATTGCGCATTTCTCGTCGCGGCCTTCTGCCTCTTCCTATGGAGTTGAGATATCTCGAGTGGACTGATTTTTCTTTAAAATCTATACCATCTAACTTTTTTCCTGAAAATCTGGTTGTGCTAAATCTTCGTGGTAGCAAGGTTAAAGAGCTTTGGACAGGAACACAGGTTCGTATTTATATGCACAATTTTTGGTACGCTTGTTCTCTTTTTACCTTATCCATTAAGTTGATGATGCTAATCTGTATCTTAATCTGTGTCTTTATCTTTTCACGACAGCATCTTGTAAATCTAGTAGAGATTCACCTTTCGGATTCTGTAAATTTGACTAGACTTCCAGATATGTCAAAGGCTAAAAATGTGGCAATAATCGACCTTGGTCGCTGTAGTAGTTTAGTGGAGGTTCACTCTTCCGTTCAATATCTCAACAGGCTGGAAATGCTCAATCTCGAGGATTGTGTAAACCTAAGGAATCTTCCAAGAAGAATTGATTCCACGGTTTTCACATTTCTTGATTTACAGAATTGCCCAAGTGTAAAAAGATGTCCAGATATTATGCAAGGAAATCTGCAAACACTGTATTTAAACTGTACTTCGATGATTGAGGTGCTACCATCGGATGATCTACTTCTGTCAACACTTGTTGATGTATGGATTGAGAATTGCAGAAACATCTCTAGTCTACCAGCCAGTTTCTATAAAATGAAGTCTCTTCGGGGACTTATTTTACGTAATTGGTCAGAGCTTGAGAGTTTCCCAGAAATCTCGGAACCCATGAATCTGGAATCCTTAGATTTGAGTTACTGCAGAAATCTAAAGAGGCTTCCAGATAACATCTTTAATTTAGAATCCTTGGATATTCTTACTTTAAACGGAACAGCTATAAAACTGATACCTTTATCGATTGAACATCTACGTTGCCTCCGCTATTTGGAACTCGAAGACTGCAAATACCTTGAAAGCCTTCCTAGTTGTATCAGTAGACTTCCTAAACTGGAGGGTTTGTACGTAAGCGGATGCAAGAGTCTCTGTTATTTACCTGAGCTTCCGCCGTCTTTAAAAACTCTACTTGCAGTTAACTGCATATCCCTGAAAACTGTATCATGCAACCGCGGAGAAGATTGCTTTCTTACCCATTTGAATTTCACAAACTGCTCAAAGTTGGATGAAAAGGTATTAGGTGCTCAGATGAATATTCAGCATATTATCTGTTTGGTACGTAACACTAGCTAGACCTTTTGTTTTTCTGGTTAATTAAAATGTGCATGGATTAAGTTAAAATTCTAGATTTTATAATCCTATACTATTACGCTGAAGCTTATCATAAACCAGACGACATTTTGATACTTGTAACTGCTCTCTTCTCTTCGTATTCATGACTAAATGTTAAACTTTCGTGGTTACAGGATACTACTATTATCTATCCAGGAAGTAAAGTTCCAGAATGGTTCAGTTTTCGAAGCATGGGAGCCTCCATAGCGACACAGTTTCCCTTAAATCGGGATCATTTGAAAGGAATTGCTTTCTGCGTTGTCTTTAAATTTAAGAAACTTCCAAAGGAGACGAATATCTTGTATTTCAAGATCAAGTGCATAGACAATTTCACAGGCAATAACAATGACGATAATTTTAGCAGAATCTCTTGTTGTCATTATGTTCCGTCAAAGTCGGAACATGTAGTAATCATGTACGATAAACGCATCTACCTCGGACAATTTTCAGGAAGTGTGTCGCTTGAATTCTGTCCCTATGAGTCTATCAAGTATCCAGAACTTGAAATTTCGAAGCATTGTGAGGTGAAACGATGTGGTTTCCATCTGCTATGACATGAGGCATTGGTGATGGTGACAGACGACACTAGCTAAGAACTTCATTTATCGGCTTTTGGCTCTTCATTGCCACCGGTTCTTCGGTGTAGAGCTGATACTAGAGCACTTGAAGAGTACTATGTTGTAAGTACCTTGTTGAAGAATGTTGTTGGTGCCGTCTTTTTAATTCATTAAGTGAATAAGATTGAAGCATCCTTGTCGAAGAATGTTTCCGAATATTACTAAACTGAATAAGATCGAACCATCCTTGTTCCTTAACTATTTGATCACCGGACTAGACTTGATCAAAATGATTTAATGCAACCGAATTTTGGATATTATGTCTTATAAATTTATGTTTTCCCGGTGACAAAGAGGAACGAACTTAAAAAAAAAATTACAACAACAATATTTGTTTGGATTACATTAATTTATTTGGATTATATAGCTTTTTCTTAAGCTGAGATTAATCGAGATGCTAATTTGAAACTTTGCACTAATCCTATCAATTTCCTGCTCAAATTGATGATCTTAAATTCCAAGATGGATAAACTTTTACATAGATATGTCTTAACAATCATCTATGCTGTACGGAATTTTTAAATATGGAACATGAAATACAGAGAGGAACAAAATTAAAATATTTGTATCATAGTAAATCATAAATATAAACTTTTGAAATTTTACAAGATATATAAAAATAAAAATGAAAGACGGAATCATAAAATTTAGAAAGTTTTCGTGAAATATAGACCGACATTCTTCAGAAAAATGGTTACAGCAGAGTACTCTTCAAATGCTCTAATATCAGCTCTACACCGGATAATCGCCGGCATGAACAACCAAAATCCGGTAGCCATCACATAGCCGATCGTCAACGGTGTCGAAATGAACCTCGGAAACTGCCATTCTCTGTTAACTATCTTTTTCAATGCAACCTCAATCACCATGCTAACACCATGTAATAAAAAGAAGCAAGTCATTTCCCACGTTGGCTTCTCGCGCTCCAAATCCAAATAGTAAAATATGATCTCGTGCATAATACCTGCCATTAGACGTGTGTATTCCGTTTAAATTGAATTGAATCAAATTAAATTTTTATTTTTAATGAACCAAATAAAAAAAATTAGAGAATTAAATTTGTCTAATCGAATTAAAGTAGTTGCTTATGCTGATTTTCAACTCATATTGGTCATTTTAGTTTGAGTCGCATTAGAACTTAAGCCAAGTTTTTTAGTTTTTTAAAAACTAACCAAATTGAGGGGAGGGGGGAATTAACACACCATACGAAATTAACTGAATTTATTTGTTTGATTCGAATAATAAATTTGTTCAGTTATCATGTTCCCCTACCTGACTCTAAGGTTGTGCAAATGATTTTAGGCCAAATGTCTTAAAAAGGCCAAACCTTTCATAAAAGTTTCACAAAAGTCCCGACCTTTCAATTTTGTCGATTTTGGCCAAAAACAAATTATTTAGTTTCAATTGTGACCAACTCTCAATTTGATTTCAATTTGCCTATGTGGAGCCTATGTGACGCCTATTTAGCATGCCAAATATTGAAAGGTCAGGACTTTTGTGAAACCAAATAATCCATTTTTGGCCAAAATCGATAAAATTGAAAGGTCGGGACTTTTGTGAAACCAAATAATCAGTTTTTGGCCAAAATCGACAAAATTGAAAGGTCAGGACTTTTGTGAAAGGTTTGGCCTTTTTACAACATTTGGCCATGATTTTATGATTCAGTTCGAAAGTTAAATTATTAAAGTTGATTCATTTTTGTAGAAATTAAAAATCGAACCAAATTTTGAAAGAAAAACAAACGATTTGGTTTGGTTTTATAGTTGTACAGAAATAGAAAAAATGCTTAATTGCACCAAAAATCACCAACTTTCGCGTGTTTTTGGTATTTAATATAATCTTTTTTTTTGCATAAAAAATCATCAACTTTCATTTTTTGGCATATTCGTCCACATAACCGTTTTCTTTGAAAAATTAAGCGCAAAACGACGCCGTTTTACATTTAAAACGGCGCCGTTTCATATCCCGTGGACAAATATGACAAAATTTGAAAGTTGATGATTTTTTATGTCAAGAAAAAAGATTATGTTAAATACCAAAAACACGCGAAAGTTTATGCAATTAAGCCATAGAAAAATAATAATGATTTTAAAATTTTAAGAAAAAATAACAATGAAATAAAACAAAAAGTAAACTATATTCCATTTAGAACTCAAACTAACTCAAATTATAATATAAAATACATTTCATCATTTAAATACATAAGAAAATTATATTAATTTTTAAAAAGTAACGTTATAATTTTAGACAAAAGAATTATGATATATTTATATAGCTCAATTTTTTTTCAATTTTTTAAATTTGAAACCGAACTGAATCAATTTTGATTCAGTTCGATTCAAATTTTTTAACAAGATTGGTTTACACCCCCACCTGACACGATAAAGGTTCCCATGATTGCAGGAAGTGAAGCCCACTTTCGGCCAATGATTGGCGTAAATGTTTTGAGGAGAGGATTATATACGGTAGGATGTAAAATACTTGTGACCATTAAATTCCATCTTCTTCCCCAAAAATCTTGAAGCGAAGTTGAAAGATACGGGTCATTGAACTGTGGCTCGAGCTCAAACCCTAACACGGCTCGAGCCAGTGATGCAACAATGGCTAAGGATAATTCAGTAGCAAAATAAATATGAAAGAAATATAGAAACAATATAACATTTGGATGAATAAACTCTCTATAGTCATAAACACTGTTAATTAGTTTGCTTTAATTAAGGAATAATTGACCTATTCTTATGGGTTTCTAGTTAGAGTCAAAGTCTGTTGCAGTCATTAGCTGATTTGTAGTTTATGTCCTTTATTTTTGGAGAGTTAGTTTGTTGAAAGTCCTATAAAAGGCACCTGAGATTGATTAATAAGATTATCAGATTCTTGTGCTATTTGTGAATTATTGAGCTTAATTCAACATTTGGTATCAGAGCAAAAGGTGATCTGAGAGAGAAAAAAAAAAATGAGCGACGACAAAACACTGACAAAAATTCCTCACTTTGATGGTCATTATGATCATTGGAGTGAACTGATGGAGAATCTTTTGCGAGCAAAAGGCTTATGGAGTTTGATAGCTGAGGGATACACTGTGCCAGCAGAAGGAGTTGAGGTAACTGCTGTGGAGCAGAAACACTTGGAGGATCTCAAGTTAAAGGATCATCAGGTGAAGCACTACTTATTCCAGGCGATTGATCGGACGGTGTTTGAACAAATCTTGGATCGTCGAACATCCAAAATTATTTGGGATTCAATGAAGAGGAAGTTTGGAGGAAATGAGAGGGTGAAGCGATCTCTTCTCAATACTCTGAGGAGAGAATTCGAAGTTCTTGCCATGAAGACGGACGAGAAAATTGACGATTACTGTGCAAGAGTAATGGCAGTTTCCAACAAAATGAGGAGCAATGGGGAAGACATGCCAGATTCAAAGATCGTTGAGAAGATCCTTCGAACACTGACAGAAAAATTCACATATGTGGTGGTTTCTATTGAGGAATCCAAAGACACCAGTTGTATGTCTATCGATGAGTTGCAAAGCTCTTTGGCTGTTCATGAGCAAAAGTTTAGGAGAACCAGTTATGAAGAGGAAGATCAAGCTCTCAATGTCCGAGGCAGAGGTGGAGGTTCCTACAGAGGCAGAGGTAGAGGTAGAGGGCGTTTTTTCAACAAGGCATCAGTCGAGTGCTACAAATGTCACAGCCTTGGACATTTTCAGTATGAGTGCCCAAAATGGAATAAAGAAGCTCACTATGCAGAGGTGGAGGAGGAAGATGAAGTTCTACTCATGGCATATGTGGAATTTCAAGGAGCAAATCGAAATGATGCCTGGTTTGTGGACTCTGGATGTTCAAATCACATGTGCGGAGATCGAGGTATGTTCTCAAGCTTGGATACTACTTTTTCTCATACTGTCAAGCTTGGGAATAATCACAAATTAATTGTAAATGGTAAAGGTGTGGTGAAAATTAAGCTAAAGGGAGTAAGCTATATGATGAGTGATGTGTATTATGTTCCTGAGCTAAGAAACAACTTGCTTAGTGTTGGGCAACTTCAGGAGAAGGGATTAGATGTGTTGTTTAAGGGAGGAGTACGTAGCACATGTAGTATATTTCACCCTACGAAGGGTAAAATAGCCGAGTCTGTTATGAGTGCAAATCGAATGTATGTTTTACTTACTGAATCTTGTAGTAGACCAGATGAAGAAAAATGCTTTCAGGTTGATGTCTCGGACAAAGCGAAATTGTGGCATCATCGATATGGGCATCTTGGCTACAAGGGTCTTCTCACCTTGCACAAAAAGGAGATGGTCACTGGTTTACCAGAAATTGGAGAAGCAAAAACCACATGTGAATCATGTATGAAGGGGAAGCAACACCGAGTACCGTTTCCAAAGAAGAGCATGTGGAGAGCAACTGAAAGATTGCAGCTCATCCATTCTGATCTATGTGGTCCAATTACGCCTTCATCAAATAGTCACAAGAGGTACCTGTTAAGTTTTATTGATGATTTTTCTAGGAAAGCTTGGATATATTTTGTACTAGAAAAATCAGAAACTTTTTATCATTTCAAACTGTTCAAGACACTTGTAGAAAAACAAACAGGCATGTTTATCAAATGTTTAAGAACAGATAGAGGGGGCGAATACAACTCTGGAGAATTCAAGGAGTATTGCGAGGAACATGGGATCAAAAGGCAGCTGACCACCTCATACACTCCTCAGCAGAACGGAGTTGCTGAGCGCAAGAATCGAACCATTATGAACATGGTGAGAGCTGTTTTAACAGAGAAAGGAGTTCCAAAAACGTTCTGGCCAGAAGCTGTGCAATGGACAAACCATGTTCTTAACAGATCTCCTACATTGGCTGTGAAAGACATGACACCTGAAGAAGCATGGAGTGGTGAAAAGCCTTCTGTAGAGCATTTTAGAATCTTTGGTTGTATAGGTCATGTTCACATTCCAGATGTGAAAAGAACCAAACTCGATGATAAGAGTGTGAAGTGTGTTTTGCTAGGCTTCAGCAGTGAGTCCAAAGCATTCAGAATGTTTGATCCAATCAAGAAAAGGATTCATATCAGTCGAGATGTGATATTTGAAGAAGACAAGGCGTGGTATTGGGATACTAGTTACACTGCTGAACAGGCAATGGAGCTTGAATGGGAAGATGAATATGACAGTGATAAAGAAGAAGAAGTAGGAGAAGCGAATGGGAGCCAAAATGATGAAAATCCTCCTCAACCACATGTTGATGTTCCTGAAATTGAAGAAGTCACACCAAGGGAGGGTAGAGTGAGACAACCACCAATATGGGCGGCTGATTACACCTCAGGAGAAGGATTATCAGACGCGGAGGATGAGGTAAATATTGCAAAAGTTGACAGTTTTGATATTGATAATCTTGCATTCATGGTCATTTCAGATCCCACTAGTTTTCAAGAGGCAGTCAAGCATTTAAAATGGAGACAGGCAATGGATGCAGAAATAAAGTCCATTGAAAGGAATCAAACATGGGCTCTGACTTTGCTTCCAACAGGAGCCAAAACAATTGGTGTGAAATGGATTTATAAAACCAAACTCAATGAATTGGGGGAGGTGGATAAATTCAAAGCCAGACTTGTTGTGAAGGGTTATTCGCAGCAATATGGGGTCGACTACACAGAAGTGTTTGCACCTGTGGCACGAATGGACACTGTGAGAATGATTATTGCCTTGGCTGCACAAAGAGGATGGAGACTCTATCAGTTGGATGTAAAGTCTGCCTTCTTGCACGGAGAGTTGGAGGAAGATGTGTTCGTAGAGCAACCCCAAGGCTATGAAATAGAAGGGAAGAAACACATGGTTTACAAGCTACGTAAGGCTCTTTATGGATTGAAACAAGCGCCACGGGCCTGGTTCAATCGCATAGAGGCTTATTTCATCAGGGAAGGTTTCAAGAGCAGCTCCAGTGAGCAGACTTTGTTTGTCAAACGAAGGGGAGGTAAAATTTTGATTGTTAGCATTTATGTTGATGATCTGTTGTTTACCAGTGATGATGATAGGATGGTAAATGAGTTCAAGTGTTCCATGAAGAATGAGTTTGACATGACAGACTTGGGAAAGATGAGATATTTCCTTGGGATAGAAGTGATGCAAAGAGTTGATGGAATATTCATATGCCAAAGCAAGTATGCTGCTGAAGTGATCGACAGATTTGGAATGCAAGACTACAACTCTGTTTGCAATCCAATTGTTCCTGGACAAAAGATTGGTAGAGACGAAGATGGTGTCACAATCGATCCAACTTTATACAAGCAAATGGTGGGCAGCTTAATGTATCTCACGGCAACGCGTCCTGATTTGATGTTCGTGGTCAGTCTCATTAGCAGATTTATGGCAAGTCCCACTCAGATGCATTATGTAGCGGTAAAGAGAATCATGCGGTATCTGAAGGGAACGATAAACTATGGTATTTGGTACAAACAGGGAGAAAGAAGTGATCTTGTAGCTTATACCGACAGCGATTATGCAGGAGATATTGATGACAGTAAGAGTACATCAGGTTATGTATTTCTAATGGGTGGAGGAGCTGTAGCATGGTCCTCACGGAAACAACCTATTGTGACTCTTTCGACCACTGAAGCAGAATATGTGGCAGCAGCTACATGCGTGTGTCAAGCTATTTGGATGAGAAGAATATTGAAGGAAATCGGTCATGCACAAGCTGGAGAAATAGTGATGTTATGTGACAATACATCTACTATTAAATTGTCCAAAAACCCGGTCATGCACGGACGGTCTAAGCACATAAGAGTCCGATATCATTTTCTAAGGGATTTAGCCAAAGAAGGTGTTATCAAATTGGTTTATTGCAGCACAGAAATGCAATTGGCAGATATGATGACGAAGGCCTTAAAGTTGACATCATTTCAGAAGATTCGAGAAGCACTTGGGATGAGCAATGGTGAACTGAACTCTTCAGAGAGTTAAGTTCAAGGGAGGGATTGTTAATTAGTTTGCTTTAATTAAGGAATAATTGACCTATTCTTATGGGTTTCTAGTTAGAGTCAAAGTCTGTTGCAGTCATTAGCTGATTTGTAGTTTATGTCCTTTATTTTTGGAGAGTTAGTTTGTTGAAAGTCCTATAAAAGGCACCTGAGATTGATTAATAAGATTATCAGATTCTTGTGCTATTTGTGAATTATTGAGCTTAATTCAACAAACACGAACGAAAATAGCAATAAGTAATCCTTTTACGGCGTAGTTTTGTAAAGACTTATGACCCGAGTTTGTCTGATCTCGACCGTTTGGGCCCGATGGGCCGGGTTTTTGAAGTGGATTTTGTTGGATTTTGATGGGTAAACAAGAAAGAAGAAGAAAATGAATGAAAGAGATTGATGGAGTGGATAAAGGGCCATCACCAAAAGCAAAGAGTAAAAGCTTGAAATTTGCAAGCCAAGAAATGAAAAAACTAGTGAAGCCTCCTAAATGAATTGAAGTGAGATTTAGAGGAATTGCAAAAAATAGGGCAAAAATTGGTAGGAAGCCCAATAATCTTTTAGTACCTTTTGGTATGATCTTACCTATGAGAAATGAGTATGTTAGAGATGCAAGGATTAAGAGCCATGCCTTTGTGAAGTTGTATAGTTTTTCTTTTTCCATTTCTTGATATTTTTG
This sequence comes from Mercurialis annua, assembly GCF_937616625.2. Classification (NCBI taxonomy): domain Eukaryota; kingdom Viridiplantae; phylum Streptophyta; class Magnoliopsida; order Malpighiales; family Euphorbiaceae; genus Mercurialis; species Mercurialis annua. The sequence continues at coordinate 1,945,005 of NC_065577.1, forward strand.
GAGAATTATAATGATATGCAAATATATATATATAAACGAGAATGAAGAATAAGTAGATAATTAATATTCTCCATGTCAAAAAAGAAGTGGGGACTTATTAAGGTGTGAATAAGACTAAATTTATTTAAAAAAAAATGTCTAAACCATGATTTCTTTTTGATCTTGTAGGTAGACATGTGCATTGGCCGGTTCGGTTAGCATCGGCTGAAACACGAGTAAATCAGTTTGGGGGACCGAAGGCAGTTCTCCGTATACCGGACACGTAGCTTACTGAATCCGTTAAATACTAAAAATGAGAAAGAGGTATCAGTTTGGTTCAATTTAAAATGGGTCTAATCCAACAAATCAAAATTTGTCAACATTTAAAACCGAACCAAACTATAATTCAAATCACATTAAATTAAATTTATTTCATTTGTTTGTCTTACATGTCTAATGTAATGAGAACGAAAATGTCAGCCAACTCTAATACCTAATACATCATATATATTTTTAATCAAACCTAATACATTATTAACTAACAAAAATTTAAAATACTATATTTTATTAACTGTTAAATCTGCTCAAATCTCTACCATATTAATGTATTTAGAAATTATAATCTGTCATCCTGAGCATGATTGCTTTATTTCATTATTTAAATACACATGTGTTTGTGATAATTTTTCCAGTTGGTTCCAGAGATTTTTTTAATTTCTCTGAGTCGTTGAAGAATATGAGCTATTTAATTATTTTTATATCTAAATTGAGGCTATAGTGACAAGATTGATAGCAACATTTACTAATTAAATAATTGTCTCATCTATAATCTTTGCACTTGCAAAACAGGATAATTAATTATAGTCGCCACTATATGTTGCATTTATTTCAGTTTTGTGACCTTATTTAATTAGTTTGTTTCAATTTAATAATTGAACTTTTATTTAAATGACATTGACAAATTTCTTAGTGATTTTTTAGCCAAATTGTACTTATGCGGCTTTGATTATAATCCACCTTATAATAATTAATATATACGGTAGATTAAATTTTTTATTAATTATTAGAATTATTAATTTATTAAATATTATATAAAAAGTAATATTAAAACTAATTTCCTAATTTTTTCATTAATTATTAATTTATTAAATATAAAATAACTGTATGTATTTATGATAAATTATATATACAAACATAATCGATTCAACTTGATATTTTTTAGTGACCATAAATATTTTTGTTTGGAAGAAAAATATATAATTTAGTTATCAAAATGAAATAAATTAAAATAGATAAAAGGTACAAAAGAATATTGTAGTGTTTCTAAAAGTATATATCGACCCTTAAATTCTTTTGGACACAATTTAGTCCTCATGCTTTTTACATTGAACAATAAAAAAATCTCTTTCAATCTATCAAAGTTAGAAATCAACGTTAGTTGCTGACATGTCACTAATAAATTTATAGAAAAAAATTTAAAAATAATTTTAATATTTAAAATACTTATCAATTTTATATTTATAAATTTTTTAACCTTATTTCACCCTCTTCTTTCTAATTAACTCTAATTAATTAATTTTTTATTTATTTGAATCGGTTAAAACCTAATTAGACCAATCAACCAATTAAATCTAACCAATCAAAATCCAGTTGAATGTATCAAAATCCAATTAAATATATCATTACTCAATTAAACAAATTGAAAACCAATTAAACCTAACTGAAGTCTAATTAAATTAAAACAAATCAAATTCAATTCAATTAAAATCAAATTAAATTTAATTAAAATTTAATTTAATTTTAATTTAAGAAATCGAACAACCGTCGCCGGCCTCTCCCGGCAACAATTGAACCACCGCCTGCACGCCAGAGGCTGTCTATTCTCTCAAAACAGACTGTCGCCGAAACAGACGAAGGTCTGTTGTGAGAGAACATATAAAGACTCGTTGTTCTCGTTGAGAACAGAGGACTGTTCTGAAAGAGAACATAATGATTTGTTATCAAAGAGAATAGATTTGCTGTTATCTTTTGAGGTCATATTCGATGATCTATTCTCAAAAGAGAACATATCCGAAAAAATGGTAGACTGACCTCCGCTCGCGGTGGCCCTTTTAATATTTTTTATTTAAAAAGAAAAAATGTCAATTAAGTCTCTAGTTTAATTTGTTTATTAATAAAAAAATGAAGGATTAATCTGAGATATACTGTAATTAAGGATATTTTTTAAATTTTTTCTTAACCAATTTGATTCCGTTTAATGTATATTTAATGGGATGATTTATTTTCTGATTTTAAAATTTCAGAGGGTTTAATTGTTCAGTTTTGAAACAACGGATGTTTAAATATACCCAAAAAAATTTAAAAGCTTATGTTATATGCTTTTCAATATACTATGAGGGCTTTTGTACCTTTTGCCATTAAAATATGTTAATCAAAATGGAAGACAAACAAAGTACCGCGATGGGCATAAACCAAATACCTTTGTGAAACAAGCTGCATACTTGAGTGCTACTATTATTGAAGAATTTAATATATTTCCATGAGAAAGCAAGTTTAGCTTCAATGACTTTTTAATATATTTCGAGGTTTAATGAATTTTGAACTATACAACATAATATATCTGTATAAAAATATGAATTCGACAACTTAACAAAATTCTCATAAAATACAAAATAATAATTAGACTTATGCCATAATTTAATTAAAAAAATACGTGTTCAAGCGCAGCAAAAACGAGCCGGACTTTAGCGGCTGAGCGGATATCCGGTGCATTAATCAAGTCTACATTACAACGAAATGAAATTCATATATATATATATATATATATATATATGATGAACAATTAATTCAATATTATGATGATAAATTTACTAAACTATACCTTCCACAAAACTCAAAACCAAGACCTACATAATGCTTAAAAAACTGACCTAAAGCTGCATATTCTTCAAATGCTCGAACATCAACTTTACATAGAAAAAGATATGGAAAAAATAGCCAAAATCCAGTAACCATCACAAACCCAATCGTCAAAACAGTCGATATGAACCTCGGAACCTTCAATCTTCCATTAATTAACTTCTTCAAACCGACTTCAGTAACCAGACAAACTCCATGCACTATAAAGAACAACGTAATTTCCCAAGTAGGGTTTAAACGACCTAAGTGGTAAAAAACAAGCTCATGCATAATAGCCGATACAATAAAAGTTCCAAAAATTGCTGGAAGTGGGGCCCACTTCGGACCGATGATCGGTGAACATGTTTTACGGATAGGATCATATACGGTCGGACGGAGAATACTAGTGACCATTATGTTCCATCTTCTTCCCCAAAAATCTTGGAGTGAAGTTGATAGGTACGGGTCGTTGAATTGCGGCTCGAGCTCAAGCCCTAATACGGACTGAGCCGCGGCCGCTATCACGGCTAAGATTATTTCAAGAAAGAAATAGATATGGAAACAATATAAGATCATAACAACTTTAGGATGGAAATGGTCATGATAGTCATATAACCGAATCAAAATAGCTAAAAGTAGGGACTTAATTGCATAATTTGAAAAAGATTTGGGGCTCTTTTCATAAGTATGAGACTTTTGAGGTGAGTATTGTTGGGTTTTTATAGGGAAACAACAATTAAGCAAAAACCAAGGGAAAGAAATTGAAGAATCGGAATTCAAAGGGCCTTTACCAAAAGAAAAAAGTAAGAGTTTGAAATTTGCAAGCCAAGAAATAAAGAACGATGTCATGCCACATAAATGAGGAGAATTGAGATTTAGAGGAAGAAGAAGAAATAAAAATATAATTGGTAGTAAAAAAAATAATCTTTTACCGCCTTTCGGGATTAAATTTCCAATGGTGAAACAGTAAAATAATGATATAAAGATTATAAACCATACCTTAGCGAAATTATATAATTCGCCTTCCATGTTTATGATAGATCTTTAAATTTCTTGATTTTTTGATCTTGATCTTGAGTTTCTTGATTTTTTTGTTGAAGTTTCTGTAATTTTCTTGATCTTGATTCTTGAGTTGTTATATATAAACAGAAGAAATAATGAGTAGCATGTGAAAGTAACGTGGAAGAGACTAACTAACTAATCAAACTGTATAAGCGCTCGGCAGCATTTTGCTTAAACCGCGGCTTTAATTTTTTCTACAAACATTTCTTCTATCCGACAATAAAAAAGAACCCTGATGTTGAACTGCGTTTTATTTCTCTTTTGTAAAGGTTGAAGATTGAACTAGCTAGCACACCATGCTTGACTCGATCTATAATATGTTCTTTATCATTTCAAATATTGAATAGGAATTTATTTTTAGAGAAATAAAATAATGTTTCGGTTAATCTCAATTAGAGTTGTTTATACTTTATATATAAAGAAAATTTCATTTGATGTTCTGTCTGTGGGTGTGTGAATCTAATAGTTGACTTTATGAATATTCTGTTATTAAATTTTTATATTATTAGATTTTGATTTGTGAATTTTAATTACTTCAATTTAGACAATAGAATTCGAGATTACTAAAAGTCGAAAAGACAGTATCTTTTTACAGAGTAATGCTATTTAACCCACCAAAATTAATTCACCTTATTGTACCGCCTGATATGTCAACAAATGAGTGGATTTATTTAAAGAGAAAATTTAAGACATACATTTTTGAAAAGGAATTGAGCAAATAAAAAACTGCTACGTCAAGCGGTACAACAAAATGGGTTAATTCTATTGAATTAAATAGCATTTTCCTTTTCTGCATGTCAAATTAAGTTTATATGTGGCAACTAGATTTTATCACGTCATATTTTTTTTAAATGAAAAATAGATATCATTTCACTTTTGTATAAGATATTTGACTTGGCAAAATTTGGTTGCTACAAGTAATAATTTGTACTGAAATTATTAAAAGTTTGTGTTGCTTGTAATTTATTTAGAACTTAGAAGTACTATGTCTCAATTAGGAAAAAAAATAACCCGGCTAAAATAAACTGTATAAAAATTAAACGATTTCAAAAACTCAATATCGAATAATATTTTAGTGAGATGATATAAAAAATAACTGTGAAATAATTATAGAATAGTTAAACTGTAATTTTTTTTCATAAGCTATGAAATAATTATTATTATTTTCACACTTAGGTTATGAAATAATTATATCTTTTTACTCATAATGGGAAATTTAATCTCACTAATATGATCAAAATTCATATTATTGCAACTTAAACGTTTTTTCACATATACAACTTAAAACTTATAGAACTAGAAATTTATTTGACATAAAATAAAAATTCATCCATTAATTTGAATTTTTTTTAATGTGTAATAATTTAAAATCCTTCAAAACTTTTACTTCTTAATAATTACCTTAATTTCCAATATGGGTTGAAATCTACCATCTTTATAAACTCTTTATATAATTTTCTTTTTATTATTCCAATACAAACAAAAATTAATTGCTATTTTTCTGGCATGGCTAATTAAAGAAAAATGTATACCAGACTACCTCCTGGAGTTGCCAATTATGAAAGAATTGCTCAGTATAAATGTAGCAAAGAAGGAATGTGACAGTGCCTAAATTTTTGGGGCAATTGACAATTTTATAAATAAAAAACATGTATTAAGTCCACTTAGAGAAAAGTACACTTTTTATAATAGTTTTAAAAATCAATTTATTACTAACAATTTTCCTCTGTTCTTAGTATTTTAGTCTCAATTGAATTCCAAATTCTAGCCAAAAAGGTATGCAGCCAGACTTGATTTTCTAATTATATATATGTTTCAGTAAGGAGTAAGCAAACGATCAATTAAATCGAATTAACAAGTTTAGATAATATATTTTGATTAAGTTTGATTAAAGATTTTAGTTATTTTGATTTTGTTCAATTAAAAAATTTAATTTATTACTTTAAATAACTTTAAAATTTTAGTTAGTTGAATTGACAAAATATCTTATCGAATTAATTAAATTAATCGACTAATTTATCTATACATTCATGCATTTGGACTGACATTGATTTATTTACAGGGAATTCTATCTTTTATGTTACTACAAGAATATGAGGAAGTTCGAAGAAACTTACATATATATTATTTGCTGCATTTTGTTATATTCAGGTATTTCCTTTTCTAAAACAACAGTGATAAAAAAAAAGTGTTTTGTTTTTTTAAATTTTGGATTGTTTTGGATTTTAATTCCATAATTTTTTTACGTAAACTGAATTTACATATTTATTAACCTAAATAATCAAATATTAAAAAATTATGATTTTACTTTAATTACAATTAATTAATCATTTACACTGTTTTTTGTGCAGGACACATAATTCAGTCTCTGCCTTATGACTATTCTGCTACAACAAAGGCAAGAACCTAAAACTCTATTTTTATGTTAAATATATTGATGTCCACTGAACTTTTTTTTTTTTAAATATCAAACTTTGATTTATTTGTTTAAGATCATTAATTTTGAATATTTGTTTTGAACGGATATTCCCAATTTAATAATGATGATGTGGCCATTCAAATTATAATAATATAAAAAATATTTTCATATCAACAATTCAATTATATGTCAGGTAATCTAATATTCATTTAAAAATAAAATATATAATTTGGTAAAGTTTGATAACGCGATAAATATTCTTGAATTAGATAACTACATAAGTAAAATAAGATCACAAAATTATTATAAAACAAAAATAAAATTTTGGTGATCTTAAACAGATAAATTGAATTGCGGTATTTTTTTTTTGAATAACTTTAAAATTTAATTACTCATAAAATATTTGACCCATCTATTTTTAGATAAACTCTTATCAAACCCAATACTCTATGTCCAATTATATAATTTTTAATATAATTTAATATAAGGCTTAATTATTCAAAAAAATCTCATATGGACCTTTTCAATTTTCATATATATCCTAAATTTTAAAATTGTTAACCGTATCCATTTTTTAATTTTAAGTTTTATTTGTATCCATTTTTCAAATTGAAATTTTTTCACTTAAAAGGGTTCAAAAATATCCTTCATATTTGACATATAATCTCATTTTTATACTTTTTAGAATATCAAGAACTTATTTAGACTACGTATCAAATATGAAGGATATAATTGAACCTTTTTAAAAGTAATGAAACTCCAATTTAACGAAAAAGCGTACAATTGAAATTAAAAATTAAAAAAAGCCGGGATAAAATTTACGAATTTGAAAATTTTGGATATAAACGAAGAAAATAAAAAATGGATATTTTTAAAACAACCTTTTAGCAACTGATATTTCAGTCGTTAAAAGATTGAAATCCGTCGCTGAATCAGGATTTTTCCGTCGGAAATTTGTTGTTTTCTAGTAGTGTTAGGCATTGATATAATAATGTAATTAAACTCTAACCTAAATATTAATTTGCCCCCTCAACTTTACATAATTTTCACCTAAAATTGTTGTAAAATAGTGCTTGGTGAAGCCACACAGACCTTCTTACGGTGGAGGAATGCTAATCAATCCAGAATTTGGAGATGGCATTAATGGATGGTCTATTTCTGGAGAAGGAGACATGAAAGAAGGAATTTCAGAGGATGGAAACAATTTCATTGTCGCATTCAATAGATCACGATCATTCGACAGCATTTCACAAAAATTCCAATTTCAGAAAGGGAGGCTCTATAGCTTTTCGGGTAATGTCTGTTAATTCACTCAACGTTTTTCGTTTCAGAAACTTGACGTTTCAGACGCATATCTTTATTTTGCTGTGTTCATGTTTAAGTGTTCTATTTTTTCGTGTCTGTATTCGTACTACAAGACTATAAATTTTAATTTATATTATATGTGATGATACTTAAACAAACTCGGATAAAACAAGGGATTAATTTTTTTACGGTCACTGAACTTTAGATTTTCTAAAATGTAAGAATTTTAAAAGTCGATAACCGTTACGTAGAAACAAGAGAAAATTACTTTGAGGACTCTCCACATATGTCATAATTCATATTTTCATCTCTCTTATTTGAAAATCAAACGATATGGTCCTTCATTTTTGTTTTTGCCAACGATTTAGTCCTTTTGTCCATATTTAGTGTTAGTCAACCGTGTCAAATGATTAAATTTTAAAAAATTAATTTCATAAAAATGATACAGTCCCCAATTTTTATTTTTGTCAACGATTTCGTTCCTCATGTTTGAAAATTAATTTAACTACAAGTCTTTCAACTTTATTGACTAATACCAACAATAGAAGGAGGGAATAAATTATTGACGGAAACAAAATTGGGAGATCATATCATGATTTTCAAACAGGAGGAATTAAAATATGATTATGACATATGTGGTGTAATTTGCTCTAAAAACAACTACTAGTTTGGCGCAAAAAAATCAACTCAACATATGCCACATTAGCATTCACCGGCTTGAATTTTATTTAAGGACCATCCTGACATGTAAATAAATTTACGATACCATGTTGATATAAAACTTCGGTACCAAATTGGAATTAAGGGATAGAGTTTCGTACCATACAAGCTAATAACCCATTAATTTATTTATGTTCAATTTTTATAAAATTATTGTTCTCAACTCAATGCAATTGCTACTAAACATGAAATATCTGACTGGAACTATTTCAGCTTGGATTCAGATCAGTGAAGGAAATGAAACTGTAGCCGTGATGTTTAGAGGCGGTAACGGTGAGCCGATACGTGGTGGTTATGTTATAGCTAAGCATGGATGTTGGTCTCTGCTGAAAGGCGGCATGGTTGCTAATGTTTCCGGCATTGTCGAGATTTCATTTGAGGTAAAATTGACCGTAAAATGTATTAAACTTTTTTACCTAGACTTGGTCTATATTTTTATATACGGACCTAGCGAATTAGATACTAGAAAATCTTATCCATTTTTACCTTATTTTTAATTTCTAACATCTAATTGGTTTAAGTTCATAAATAAAATATAAATTGGATGTAGGTAAAAAAAATTCTACTCGGACTATTTAAATCGATTTTTACTGATGCAAGAATAAGAATTGAAATTCATATGTTTATTTCTTCTTCAATTTAGTGCAAGAATACAGCAGTTGATATATGGATCGACAATGTGTCTCTGCAAGCATTCACAATGAAGGAATGGAGATCACACCAAGATATGATCGTTAATAAGGTGAATTAAAACCCTAATTTCATCGAATCGTGCCATGTGTTTTATTCCGTTTTCGAAAATGTGCACATCGGCTCGCTATTATATGGCCATGGATGTGTATTCGGTTCAAATCTAATTGAAGGGACTAAAGTTTTTTTTTTTTAAATCAGACCGAACTAAAATTGTAAAAAATTAAAATATTTCAAAATTAGTATGGTCGATTTTGTTTAGTTGGACGTAGTTATTTCGGTTTGAGTTGCAATAAAATATAACTTAAATTAGTTTTTCTATGGCCAAAACTAAAACTTTTTATACTACCAAACGGAACAAAATTTGACTATTCAGTTCTATTATTTGATTTGGTTCGATTTTTACACTCCAATTGCGGCCTGCATGAAAACAAAAAATATTAAAATGAGAATTACTGAAATAAACCCGTTGAAACAATATACTTTTCGATTATTAGTCAATATGGCGTCAAACGTTTGCTTCTAGTTTCATTTCTATACCGAAACTTTCAAGTTTTAATCAAATTGACACCCTAAATATAAGTTACATTTCATATGATGGTTGTTATGTAAATGACTGATGTAGCATTAGCATATGATAATTAAAAAATTAGATATCATTATTATGAACGCCATCAGCATATATTTATTTGAATTTGTCTAAATATCATTGTGTGAATATAAATTAAATTTGCGATACTACATTGGTACCGACTAAAATTCTAGTATCAAATTGATATACAATTTGGTGCAAAAATTGTCTAGTAATCTATATATTTACATGAATATATTATAATTATGAAAATTTCATATTTTTCATAACGGGAAAAAGATATGTAATACCGAGATATAAGATTCGACAAATTTCCATGCAGGTACGCAAAACAAAGGTGAAATTGCAAGCAACTTACGCCAACAAAACTAATATAGAAGGTGCTATAATCTCAATCAAGCAAACAAAATCGAATTTCCCATTCGGATGCGGTATGAACCACAATATCCTGACCAGTGATCGGTACAAAAACTGGTTCGGTTCGAGATTCAAATTTACTACATTCACAAACGAAATGAAATGGTACAGTACAGAGAAGGTCCAAGGACATGAAAATTATACAATTGCAGATGAAATGCTTAAATTTGCCAAAGATAAGGGTATTTCCGTCAGAGGACATAATATTTTATGGGATAATCCTGTTCACCAGCCTCAATGGGTGCAAAAACTCTCTCCTCAGGATTTGAAAAAAGCAGCAATCACAAGGGTAAATTCGGTAACTAAAAAATATTTGAAACAACTCATTGCTTGGGATGTGATGAATGAGAATCTTCATTTCAGGTTAGTAAAATGAATTAATCGAAAAGTATAATTTAATTGACAAATAGAATTACAGATTTTATCAAATTCAATAGTCTAATAATTTTATAATTTGTGTTAATTATAATATTGAAGCAACAAATAAAATTAAATATTATTTAGGTATTTTTTAGTTTATTTTATAATAAATTAGTTCATGGTTAGAGAAAGTCTTGTAAAAAATGTAAACAATATTTATCAATTTTTTTCATAAACTTTATGTTATTATTTGGGGTGTTACCGAATCAAACCAATTCACGAGCTATTAGGGATTGACTCAAAAAATAGCTGAAATCGACTTGATTAATATCTAATTGAGTTCTAATTCGAGCTATTGTAATTAATTGCCAAATCAAGTTCGAACATTAAAATATCTAGCTCGATAAGCTTGCGAGTTTAATCAAACATTAATTACTTAATTTATTTTTTACCCTTTACAATTATATATATAATCGAGTCGATTTGAGGTCAAGTCTAAATAATTGTACTGTGTTCGAACTCAAACTCCTAAAATAAAACTCGATTGAATTCAACTCGAGTTTTAAACTTTAAATTTTGGAACTGAATTTAAGTCCAGTTTCGAACTTTAAATTTTGAAATTAAATTGAGTGGAGCTTTAACTTGGCAATTGTTTTGAATCTACTCGACTCAATTAATTTGTCAAAAACATAACTTAACATTGAATTAGACAATTCATCTCTTTTATTTGGTGCTTGATATAATTGACTCAAAAACAATTGATGAATTATATTTATCATTTTTAATATAGTACTTGTAGATATACTAATTGTTTTATACTTATAGGTTTTATGAGCAAAATCTTGGTGAAAATGCTTCATCAGAATTTTATGCACAAGTTTACCAAATTGACCCTACTACAATAATGTTCTTGAATGAATATAATACAATTGAATATAGTGGAGATGAAGCAGCAAATCCAACTCAGTATGTAAAAAAACTCAATGAAATTATTTCATTTCCTGGAAATAAAGGCATTCTTGCAGGAATTGGACTGCAAGGTCATTTCACTAGTGGCCAGCCAAATCTTGTTTATATGAGATCTGCTTTGGATATTCTTGCAAAAACAGGATTGCCTATATGGCTTACAGAAGTTGATGTTGCCCAAGGCCCAGATCAGGTGAAAGTTACTGTTTTACCCTTATATTTTATGAAAAAAAATTATTGTTTATTTCCGACATTTTAATTTTATATACAACTTTAATGTCGAAGAATAATACTTTTTGAAATTCAAGAGAACGGTAATTTTGAACTAAACCTAGAATATGGCAATAATATTGCAAAATCATACGATTAAGTTGATGCATCGGTAGAGGTGCCCATCAAACCGAGAGAGAAAAATCGAGCTAAAGTAAAATGATAAATTTTCTTCATTTACTATAAAAAAAATATTCAGTTTTATTTTCAATTTAACAAAAAAAGAAGTAAAAAAATGAAGAGAGATTCTTAGGTAGACTCAGTCCACCACGTCATCCATGCACTAAGCCTATCACATAATGACACGTCATTAAGATGATGGCAATCTTGTAAATTCGTTTATTACTTATTTACACATTTGAATAGTAATATTACAAGATTGCCATCATTTTAATGACGTGTCATTATGTGATAGGGTTAGTACACGGATGACGTGGTGGACCGAGTCTACTTAATATATATATATATATATATATATATATATATATATAATAATTTTCTTATAATAGCATTATTTTACAGGCAGTCTAGATTTATATTTTTTTAAAATAGCATTATATATATATTAGCACAGTGTAGTCTAGATTTAATTTTAATTTTAAATATTTAATTTTTTATTTTTATGTTTAAAATTAAAAGGATATTGTTCCTTTATATTGTGAAAATCAAAAACTATTTAAAATTTATCCTTTCAATTTAGTTTGATTTATTAATTGGCAAAATAATTTTATTCACCAATAACTACTACTCGTTTATCATATATAACATAATTTTATAAATTTTACAGTTTGGTCCATTACTTTTTATATTTTTAAATATATCCACGTCTAATTTAAAGTTGATGTGGCATAATGTTATATGTCAAATAAGATGAGTTTTGTGCAAGTGAATGTATAACATTATACCACATCGGTTCTGAACGAGTAGTGGGTATATTTGATAAAGGTAAAATAATTAATAAACCAAACTGATAATATTTAAAGATCATGGTATCCTTAGCACATGAGTTATATTGTATGTAGATAAATTTATTTTTCTCTTTAATCTTCCCAAAAATCTTCTGGTCTTGATATTTTTCACTATCAAACCGAATTGAAATACCGAATGTGCACCCCTACTCATTTTAATTTGAGCTTTTTTTCATAATTGTGATGTTTCAAGTCTTAAACTAATTAACAAAAAGAAATAAAATCCACAATTAATTAGAAGAATATTATTACTAATTCAAATTATTTTTTGAATAGGCAAAATATTTGGAGCAAATACTAAGAGAAGGCTATTCTCATCCTGCTGTTAAAGGGATAATAATTTTTGCAGGTCCAAAAGAAGCTGGTTTTAGTGTTACAACATTAGCAGATGAAAATTATAAAAATACTCCATCAGGAGATGTTGTTGATAAGCTGATTAAAGAATGGAAAACTGGAAATTTGGAGCTTGTTACTGATAACAATGGATTTGCACAAGTTACATTGTTTCATGGGGATTATGAGTTTACCGTTACGATCCGACGAGTAATTTCTCGACTACCTTGAGTTATGAAGTGAAAGACGAGAAACTTCGAGGTACTGTTAATTTAAATATCATGGCAAATTGATTGAATTCGTGTATCCACAACTACGATGAAATAGATAAATATATCGTGAATAAAAATAATTAAATTATCAGTTTGGTCCAGTATTTTTCACGTTTTTAGTCAATTATACCGAATAATTGATTCTCAAAGTTATCATACTTTTTTCTATTTGCAATTTGATTACCGAATTTTAAAATGTTACAAATTAGTCATTGCATTATACTTTTAGTAACTCACAATTTTTTATCTATAAGATGGATCTTTCTGCTCTATATTTTTGAAAATGTGTTTAGAACGCTACAAAGATAAAGACAATGTTTTAAAATGAAAGATTGTATATAATTCATGAACAAACACTCATTACCATTAAACAAAATTTGTATCCCTAAATTAAAATGCAAAATATATCACTTACTTATAAAATTAAATTAAACTAAAGTTATATACAAAAGAAAAAGAATTGATCATCTTCTTCTAAAAGCTAAAAAGCAAGAAAAAGCAGCCATAATAATAGCCATAGCAATAGAACTCACATCATCAAAAATGGCAGCAAATCTCAATTCTTGAAGATCCCAAAGAGTTGAAACACATACAAATATTCCTTCAAAAATTTCCACCAACATTGCAATAAAACCCTTTAATTATCCAACTCTAACCAAAATAGACTAATTAGTAATTATATATAAAAAGATTTCATAAATAAATTCCAAAATAAAATGGAATAAATTTGATGTGGATAAATTTGAGTGAAATTTCAGTTGTTGGAGTAATTTGGAATTTTGTTAGTGCAATTTCTAGGATGCTTCCTTGTAGTTTCTTGATTAACAAATCCAAGTAAACAAAAGGGTATATAATTGGACATTTGTCTTCTGGTCTGAAAGTGGGAACTTAAATACTATTGTTGTTTACTGCTTTTTTCACTTGTGATTTCAAATTAAGCACTATTTGTAGTAGTAGAGTGTCTAAGCGAGTTGAGCCGAGTCGAATCTGAAATATGTTAAGATTAAATTTTTGCTCGAATATGTCGTACATACTTCAATATGAGTTCGAATGGTTTTAAATTCTTAAGTTCGAACTCGAATGACTTAAATTCTTAAATTTGATCTCGAGCTCGGATGACTTAAATTCTTAAATTTGATCTCGAGCTCATATGATTTAAATTTTCAAATTCGACCTCAATATGAGTTTTCAAGCTCGAACTCAAGTCATGTCCAGTAAAAAAACCAAAATTATTGTATTTGATATATCTAACTTTTTTTTTTATAAAATCTAAAATTTGATCTATCAAGATGATATACACATAATGTAGAGGTATATGGAGTCTGTAATGCTAAAAAAACTAAGTTATTATTTTATGTGTAAAATGATTGTTTAGACTCGCGAAACTTACAAGCTATTACATAGTTAGAGAGATTGGGGAGGGCCATGGCCCCCTTCAATCTCTAAAAATTGTTTAAATTAGTATCTAAGTTTTTTGTATATTACAATCTGGCCTCTCCAACTATTAAAAATTATCTCCTCATATATAATGCATATTGTGCTTGCCCCAAATTGCAACAATTGTAACTCTATTTATGGGCCTCTTTAAATACACAAGCTTGACTCGAGATAAAAGTTAAATAGCTCGAACTCATTCAAATATTTCGAGTCGATACTTGCAAGTAGTTCAACTTATTTATACCTCTAAATCCTAAACCCTAGATTAATAACAATTAAATAATTAATCTTTGACTAAATTAATAATAAAATCACTTTAATATAAATCGATCAAAGCGTGTAAAGTGAGTAAGTAAACCTATATTAAAAACATAAATTTCGAATTTGGAATGTTACTCATCACTTAAAAAATTAAAATATTGTAAAATATTTTTTTATATTTGATGTGGTTTTCATTAAAATCATAGAAAATGGGAAGATAACCAATGAACGCCTGCCACATATTATAATATGTGGTATTTGTGATGATCTCAGAAATAGACAACCTGGATATTACAACTGCCAACTGAGAAAACAAAAAAAGAAAAAGTGATAGGACGTTACCTAACTCAATAATCAAACTAAATGACAAATTAAAACACCAAAACGTCATCGTTTACTCCCACTCATACCCCATTCCCCCACACTAACATCCAGCGCGTGTATTATCCGACCCAATCATATCCTCACGTCTGCTAGATTTTTACACAACCATTGGCTCGTGAGCTCACTCTCTTTACTAGCAAGTGTAAATAAAAAATTTAAAAAACATTCTTTAACTTGTCTGAATTTGGAATTATGATTAATCTTCTTTTTATCATTGAATTTAAATAGCGAGGGAAGCAAATTCAATTCAATTATTGGGAGAAAAAACCCACTTTTTGTTTTGATTTAAAGATTAAAAAGATCGACTCTTTTTGTGTTTTTAAAGCAAACCCTAATTTTTGTTTGTTTGAATTGTAATTGAAAAGATGGGATTATGGGAAGCTCTTCTCAATTGGCTTAGAAGGTAAATTTTTTTTTCTTTATTGAAATTTTCCGTTTGGATGCTGAGAAAATTATTAATATGTAGCTGTGCGGTAAGAAAAAGTTTGTGAATTTGCTAGTTAAAGGGGAGTAATGATTGTGTTAAAGTTATGCTCTTGATTTAATTTAAAGTATTAGTTTGTGCTTCTTTGTATAATTATTGTAAATATATTATCTAATTGTGGTAATGAGAAGTTTTTGTTTTTGGATTTGGTTATTTGGTTTGCTTAAAAAGTGTTTATTAAAAAGAGGGAGTATTTTTGTTTTAGTGTTATACTTAAATTAGTGTGAAAATAAATTTTTGAGGAAAAAATAGTTGGAATTATAAGTTGAGAAAGTTGATGGTGATTTGTTTAAATTGAAGGAGATTTTTGATCTATTTTATTCGGTAAGGAGTACGAAGGATTTGGATTGAGAACTTAGATGATATGATTGGATTTTTTATTAAAGTTGATTACTAGGTGAGAGTTAGTTAGGTTGGTTGTCTAGATGGGCTGTTCATCTATAAATGGTAGAGTTACGTGATTACGCGAATGAAGTAGTTGGTTTTAGTTTAATCAAATTTATTCATCTTATCGTATGCTGAATTTTGAAGTGTAAATTATGGATGGTTTAGAAGTACGGTCGTACGACTTCTGCTTTTGGATTAGTTGGCATAAAATTGCTTAGTTGCAAGTATACCGGAACGGGAAGCAATGGGAGCTAGGTGAAAGTTATGAAGTTGCTGTACAATATACTGGCAATTACTGTGAGAATGATGAGAGTTAGTCGGTAAAAGATTGCAACATAGAACAGTTAGGTTATGTTGCTTTTAGAGATCTTCAGGTTTGTTGAATGCATTCACACAATTTTGGTGTTTTTTTGAAGAATTTGACTCGTGAATTTGCTGATATTAACTATGTTCTCGACTATTCATTGAACTATGTGGTCTGGATTGTTCCTTGAGATTTAATTTATCTCTTTTGACTATTTTTCCTTTTCCCCGATTTTATAGTCTGTTTTTCAAGCAAGAGATGGAGTTATCTCTGATTGGACTACAGAATGCCGGGAAAACATCACTTGTAAATGTAGTTGCGGTAAGTGAAAATGTTCATGTTTTTCGTGTATACCTGTTTTGCTTTTTGCTTTTGGTTTTAATGCTGATGGCGGAACCTTTTTTTCTGGCCTCTTTGTAGACCGGTGGCTATAGTGAAGACATGATTCCTACGGTATGTCCTCTTTTCAAAAGAATTCTTGATTACTTATAGAAAAATGGCGCCTGTGTATTTTTTTTCTAAACTATTGGAGAATTTTAATTTGCGTGGTTATTAGATTAACTCATTGACATGTTTCGGGATCATTGTTTTTGCCTACAGGTAGGATTTAATATGAGGAAGGTAACAAAAGGGAACGTCACGATAAAATTGTGGGATCTTGGAGGTCAACCAAGGTTTCGCAGTATGTGGGAGAGATACTGCCGTGCTGTTTCAGCTATCGTGTATGTATAATTTAAACTCTATTCTCTAGATTTTTTTTGGCAATTTAAAGGTTTCAGTTCTATCAGAATTCATGCTTATTTTGTCCGTTTTTCTATTTTTTCTGGAATGAGGCTTAGATGAGCTGAGCTAGTTTATATTATTAGCAAACGAATATTTTCATCGTATTTTCTGTCGTCTTTCTGCTCTTTTCATTGTTTTAATTCTGTTCTCTTTTGCTATGTACTTTATTAGCTCAGATACTTCAAATTGAACTGAGTTTTTCTTCTCCATGTTAATCAGAGTACTCTTAGATTAATATTTGCATGTTTAATCTGCTTTGAGCATGTGTGAGTTGAACAAAATGTCGATGCTTAGATTTC
Organism: Mercurialis annua; assembly: GCF_937616625.2. Taxonomy (NCBI): domain Eukaryota; kingdom Viridiplantae; phylum Streptophyta; class Magnoliopsida; order Malpighiales; family Euphorbiaceae; genus Mercurialis; species Mercurialis annua. The sequence goes on from NC_065577.1 coordinate 1,962,595, forward strand.
TTGAGCGTCTTGGTTGGCACTACTTGATGCTATATAGTGTTTTTCATTTCTTTGAAGAAATGATCTATCAGTAGGTTCTTTGTATCTATTTTTTCATGCATTTTGAAAATTTCCATTTGGTTGCTTTCGTCAAAGTTCTTTTATCGAACCCGTTTCTCCACATACGAGCACTAAGGAGTAAGCACTGTTTTATATTGATGGAATAATCTGTTTAGATATTTTCCTTGGTAGTAGGCTTGCAGTCTGCATGGAAACTTCATCTTAATTATGAAAGTGAGCTTAAATACTATCGTGGATGTACCGTTTGCAGATATGTCGTTGATGCAGCTGATTCCGACAACTTATCCGTCTCAAAAAGTGAACTTCATGACCTTTTGAGTAAGTCGTCTCTAAATGGTATTCCCTTGCTCGTACTGGGGAACAAGATTGACAAGCCGGGAGCTTTATCTAAAGAAAATTTTACAGATCAAATGTAAGCGGAACACTTCATACGAAGATCTTTTATCGCGAAAAACAATGTCGCATCATTCTGTTTTTAGTTTTTATATCAAGGTTCTCAAAATTCTAAGAACTATAATGATTTTGTAACATTTTTGTGCAGGGGGCTCAAGTCGATTACTGACAGAGAAGTTTGCTGTTTCATGGTCTCGTGCAAGAACTCGACCAACATTGATACGGTTATTGATTGGCTCGTAAAGCATTCGAAATCAAAGAATTGAATTTCATTACTTGTACTTTTTATCGATGATTATAACAATTTTAAGGGGCGAAATTTGAGTTCGATTGAAGTGGCATTCGACTATGTCTAACTGGTTTATTAACCGTCTGACCGTTGTCTTTTACATTCTGTGCATGGTTCCCATTATGTATTATTTGGGTTGGCAAAACTAGTTTGATTTCTATGTACAGATTATTGATTTGTGATTTGCAGAGTCATACATTCAGTATGGAATAGACTCTGGTAACTGGTTTTGGGAGAAATTATATGTTTGGAAAATATAATAGCATATCTCTCTAACGTACGGGTGTGAGAAACCGAGAAATTTGTTTTTTTTTTGGGTAGAAAACAACCAAAAAGCTCGACTGAAAGATGACAGAGAATTCACCTAGGCCAACTCTGAACAGACCTCAGAACAGCAAATTTGGTTTGATTTGATATTATAACAAAAAAATGATTTTTTGGTTTTGAAAATTAAAAAAATTTGTTAAGTTTCAATGTTAATTGAATCAAACTAAACGAACTCAAAACTGATTGAACTGACTGGTGTGGTTCTGTTTAAAATATCACACTTTCTCAAAATTGTAGTTCAATTCAGTTCTGAATTTGGTTCGGTTTAATTTGATTACACACCCTTACTCTCAATATATCCTAAATAATAAAAATTAACATATCACAACAAATAATAAAATGATATATATTAAGAGAACACTTATAATATAGACTAAACTTTAGAAGGATGATATTAATCTCTTTATTACAACTGTAAAAACATAATGAATTCAAAATTTTAGATCCAGCTATAATATTCCTACCATTTGAGATATGTTTGTGGATATTTAATTTAATTCTTATTATTTTAAGATAATTCTATAATTATTTTATTTTTCCTACTTTATCTATTTTATCATCAAAAAAATTATTTACTTATTTATCTTATAAATAAAAAGTAAAAATTGGACCAAACTGTAAAATTTATTTACTAAGGCTATCCTAAGCTTTTTTCTTTTCAAAGAAATCAAAAGGCACAATCCATCCTGAAAACCCTGTATGTGATCAATTTTATTCAGGAAGCTTGTATCGCAGATTTGTTCACGTTTAGATTTCTCTACTCGCCTAATTTCGGTTTGCGCTTAATTTGTTGCGACCGGAAGAGAAAAACTTAATGGATTGAAAAAAAACAAAGAAGATATGAAAATCAAAAATCAAGTAAATAAGAACCGGAAGAAATTTTTTTACAGTATGAGTTTTATAAACAAAAATGATAAAATACAAGGGCCTTGGAATGGATTTAGCCAAAAAAATACGAATGGATTTCTCTAAAATGGATTAAAGAATTTAACTTGGTATTGGTACATATCTGAGAACAACAGCATCAGAAAATACTAATGTTCATTATTTATTATTAATATTTACTCTCTCAATTCTAATAGAGTTGTACACTTTACCTTTATTACACAGTATAAAAAAAATATTCATTATTTATAAATTTTATAAATTTTTCTTTACTTTTTTTGTCATACCCTTATTTAATATAGAATCCACTTGCAATTTACTCATTAGTGGATTTTAAATATGGATAATATAGAAAAAAGATTGGGATCCTCTCAACTTTAAATGAATTCGAGATGGTCATGTTCACGATTTACACCGTTCATTATAAAATGAACGGTGTAAATTAATTTAATTAAAATTGCATTTTTTTTAATCTACATAGTTCATATTATAATGAACAGTGTAGAACATGATCATCTCAAGTTCATTTTAAACTTGAAGGAATTCCAATCTATAAATTAATTAAGTGTAAAAATTATTATTTTTTGGAAGTGGACAAAAAAATTTAGGATAGTTTTTTTTTTCAAAATGGACAACTGTTATGACCGGGGGAGTAATATTTTCATTCTCTCACTCCACTGAGTGGTGAGTGGTGAGTGCTGAGTATAGTATCCTTTTCGTTCTGTTTGTTTCCCCAGAAAATTTAAAAAGAAAAAGCTTGATGCTTTTCTATCTTCTACTCGGTTTTTCCGTTACCCGAATGCCCATTTTGTGAGTTTGTGTACTACTCTTTTCTTTCTTAATCTTCTTTTTCCTTATCAAATAGTAATTGATTGTGATTATCTTTTTTTTAAAAAGCTAAATTTAAAGTTTTTAAAGATGGTATTTTTTGAGGGTTTTGTTTATATTTGTTGAATTTCTGGTAATTTTTTTAATCTTATCTGTCTGTGTTTATGTCTGTATAACTTTTTGGCTTCTGTTTTGCAGCTCTTGCTTGCCATGCCTGGTTAATTGAAGTCTTTTCCACAAAATTTCAGGTTCTACTTCACTTTTTTTCTCAGCTAAAGCTATGATTTTTTCTATATTATTTTTGTCAACAGTCAATTTATGTTCTTATGCTGAAATAATTGGGAATTCAATGTCTTATTACCTAGGTAGCACGGACATTTCATTCGATTAACATGTCCCGTTTCGGATGCTACGCGATTTTTTTTACATAGGAAGCCTTAAAATACACAGTTTCGCCGTGCTTGTGTCTAAGTGTCCCGTTGTTCTGTGTTCATGTCCGTGCTACCTAGCTTATGACATTAGATTGCATGATCACTGTAGATGTTTTATGCTTCTTTTTTGGTTGTCATTTAGGATTTTTTTTTTTGAAACATTTAGGATTTATTTGTGCAGTATGAAGTGGTTTATGATGACTGAGTGTTTTTGTACATGTCATAGTTATATGACTTTCTAGTTTTTTGGTCTTGTAATGAAATCATCATTGGATGACCTTGTTTGAAGACTGATTTGCATCTTTGTTCATTTCTTTATGTCCACTTTAGTCTCCTAGAATGTACAATACAAATAGTGAAACCGGAATGTTAGCCGATAAACTAGGCTTGATATACAGGTTTGATGAACATGCCTTTCTTCTGTTGGTTCTTGTTGCTATGTGCAAAGTCCCGTAGTCCATGTTTGAAAACTTATCCAATGGATGAAATTGTGTTATGGATGGTGAATTTTGTTCTTTCTCTTTTCTTAATTAGTTTATTGTATTGACCATTGTCTACGAAAATAACCATTTTGCTAGTCCGTTTAAAACCTGATGGCATGAGTGAATCTATCTGCATAGGAATTTTGTAAATGGTAGACGTCTTATAACACTTTTGTTTCTTTGACAATACCTTTGTAGCTCATTCTCACAATATTACGTAATATTATAATTTTCAATGACTTTTGTATGGAGCTAAATAATGCCAAGGGACGATGCATAATTTTATTCAGCTTTATTTTTAGGTTAGCAAACTGGGGACCTCTTGCACCTAAAACAAGATTTAAACCACTAAATGCTCAGTTGGTGTACATGATAACATGTTTCCCTAATTGCTTTTCTTTTGAGTCTGACGTCAACTCTCTCGAGGAGGTATTTGTTAGTCTTTGGCTTATGATGCTACCCACTTAGAGTCATTAATTTGGTTGGTTAGATTTAGTACATTCCATAAGTGTGTTGGTCTCTTTAATTGGTTAGAATTTAATGCAGCTGGTGTGAAGTATCTCTACTTTTTGTTTGGCATTAGCCCATGCCATATGTAAACAAATGCCTCATAATCATGTGTAGTTACTACTTTGTTTTTTCACATCTGAATAGAAGCTTTTGATGACAAATTTCTGCTTAATTCATTATTTCAAACGCCATCTTTTCTTTTCAGCTCTATGCAAAAAGTAAGGGCATAATTAAAAAAAAGTTTATATGGGGGCATTCCGAGAATCGAACTCGGGACCTCTTGCACCCAAAGCAAGAATCATACCACTAGACCAAATGCCCATTTGATGACAGTTGCTATGTTTAATTTCTTATTTATTCTAATGCTTAGATAAATACAGCTTTAGTTATTTAGATCTTATTTTTAGCAAAAAGACATGTGAACCTACTTTGTTGCCTGTTGTTAATTTAGTATTTCTTAATTTTCTTTAGTGCCTAAGGATGCAAGGGTAAACATTAAGAAATGGCAAGTCTTAATGCCATTTCCTATGGAAGGCTTGGGCAAAAAAAACTTTTAAAATGGTCATTTCCCATAAACACATATGTTACACAGTTTATATGGGGGCATTCTGATAATTGAACTCGAGACCTCTAGCACCCAAAGCGAGATGCCCACTTGTCGATAGGAACTACACTTGTTGATAGAAAGTGTGTAACATATGTGTTCATGGGAATGCAAAATGCTAGTTTGAAAGTTTAAAACCAATTTGCTTCAAGAATTGGAAGTATGATTGGAAAATATGCTGAATGCAAGAAATTTGGAAGTTTTTTGCTAGTAAATAGATGTATATTTTGCCATTGCTCTGCATTTGACTTTGGATCAAAGCTCATGGCCAAACTATGTGTCCAAAAGAAAAACTACTTTGAATATGTTTTTTTGACTCTTTCAACATATGATAAAGGTAGGCTGCCAGGGACTTCTAGTTCTGTGATTGAATTTAGACCAGATTTGTAATCTCAACTTCAAAAACCAAAAAAAGATGGGGCATTCCGAGAATCGAACTCGGGACCTCTCGCACCCAAAGCGAGAATCATACCACTAGACCAAATGCCCATTTGCGATAGGCACTATGTAAAATATGTGTTCATGGGAATTAAAATTACTAGTTTGAAAGTTTAAAACCAAATTGGCAAATATGCTGAATGCAAGAATTTTAGAAGCTTTTAGCTAGTATTTAGATGTCTATTGTACCCATGTTCTGCATTTAACTTTGGATCAGAGCTCATGGTCAAACTAACAATTGGTGTCCAAAAGAAAAATTGGTTTGGATATGCTTACCGACTCTTTCAACCGATGATAGAGGTAGGCTGCTAGGGAATTTTAGTTCCATAGTTGACTTTGGACCAGATTTTTAATTCCAATTCTAAAAAAATGATGGGGCATTCCGAGAATCGAACTCGGGACCTCTCGCTCCCGAAGCGAGAATCATACCACTAGACCAAATGCCCATTTATTGGTTATGTGTTCATGGGAATGCAAATTAGTACTTTGAAAATCCAAAACCAATATCACTTCGAAGATTGGAAGTATAATTGGAAAATATGCGGAATGCAAGAATTTTAGAAGCGTTTGTGCTAGTATTTTGATGTATATGTTAGATTCCATCTTAAAACCAATTGGTGTTAAGTGGAGGTGTCCAACCAATATATAAACACATGTCCACTCACACACACAACCAATGTGGGATTTCCCACTTTAACACTCCCCCTCACGCGTAGCGTGTACGGGCCGAGCAACAAAGTCCCCCCTCACGTAAATCTCACGTGGGCCGGGCCAAACTCAAATTGTGTGAATGGACAAGGCTCTGATACCATGTTAGATTCCATCTTAAAACCAATTGGTATTAAGTGGAGGTGTCCAACCAATATATAAACACATGTCCACTCACACACACAACCAATGTGGGATTTCCCACTTTAACATATTGTACCACTGTTCTGCATTTGACTTGGATTGGAGATCATGGACAAACTATATTTTGCCAAATCTTGAAGAGATGATAAAGGCAGGCTGCTAGGAACTTCTAGTTCTGTGGTTGACTTTAGACCAGATTTGTTTTTGAGAAAACTTTAGACCAGATTTTAAATCTCAATTTCAGAAACCAAAAAATGATGGGGCATTCCGAGAATCGAACTCGGGACCTCTCGCACCCAAAGCGAGAATCATACCACTAGACCAAATGCCCATTTGTTGGTAGCCACTTTATATAATATTCGTTCATGGGAATGCAGATTACTAGTTAAAATGTTTAAAACCAATTTCGCTTTAAGGATTGATAGTATCATTGGCAAATATGCCGAATGCAAGAATTTTAGAAGCTTTTTTCTAGTATTTAGATTTATATTGTACCATTGTTTGGCATTTGACTTGGATCGGAGCTCATGACCAAATTATATTTTGGTGTGCAAAAGAAAAACTACTTTTGATATGTTTACTGAATTTTCAACTGATGGTACAGACGTACAGGCTGGCCGATAGGGACTTCTAGTTTTTTGGTTGACTTAGACCAGATTTTAAACTCAATTTCAGAAACTAAAAAATGATGGGGCATTCCGAGAATCGAACTCGGGACCTCTTGCTCCCGAAGCAAGAATCATACCACTAGACCAAATGCCCGTTTGTATTGCACTATGTAAATATGAACACTAGTTTGAAAATAACGCCCAGTTCGCTTTAAGGATTGGAAGTATATTAGGAAAATAGGCTGAATGCAAGAAATTAAGAAGCTTTTGGTTAGTGTCTAGATGTATTTTATACCATTGTTTTGCATATTACTTGGATCAGATGAGATCTCATGGCCAAACTATATTTTGGCGTCTAAAAGAAAAACTACTTTGAATATGTTAACTGACTCATTCAAGAGATGGTAGATTCATGCTGCTAAGGACTTCTAGTTTTATGGTTGACTTTACACCAGATTTTAAATCTCAATTTCAGAAACCAAAAAAATGATGGGGCATTCCGAGAATCGAACTCGGGACCTCTCGCACCCAAAGCGAGAATCATACCACTAGACCAAATGCCCATTTGTTGGAAGGCACTATGTAAAATATGTGTTCATGGGAGTGCAGATTACTAGTTTAAAGTTTAAAATCAATTTTGCTTAAGGATTGGAAGTATAATTCGCAAATATGCTGAATGCAAGAACTTTAGAAGCGTTTTGCTAGCATTGAAATGTATATCGTACCATTTCTCTGCATTTGACTTGGATCAGAGCTCATGTCCACTATATTTTGGTTTCCAAAAGAAAAACTACTTTGAACAGATGATCAAGGCATGCTGCCAGGGACTTCTAGTCCTATGGTTGACTTTAGACCAGATTTTCAATCTCTATTTCAGAAACCAAAAAAGATGGGGCATTCCGAGAATCGAACTCGGGACCTCTCGCACCCAAAGCGAGAATCATACCACTAGACCAAATGCCCTTTTATTAATAGGCACTATGTAAAATATGTGTTCCAGGGAATGAAAATTACTAGTTTGAAAGTTTAAAACCAATGTCGCTTCAAGGATTGGAAGTATAATCAGCAAAATATGCTGAATGCAAGAATATTAGAAGATTTTTGCTAGTATTTAGATGTATTTTGTGCCATTGTTTTATATTTGTCTTTGGATCAGAGCTCGTGGCCGAGCTATATTTTTGGTGTCCAAAAGAAAAACTACTTTGAATGTGTTTGCAGACTCTTTCAACAGATGATAAAGGCTGTCTGCTAGGGACTTCTTCTTCTGTGGTTGACTTTAGACCAGATTTCTAATCTCTCAAAAGCTAAAAAAATGATGGGGCATTCCGAGAATCGAACTCGGGACCTCTCGCTCCCAAAGCGAGAATCATACCACTAGACCAAATGCCCATTTGTTGATATTCAATGCATGGGACTAAATAACTTCTTGTAAGTCTTAGGATGTAGTTCTTACTAGCTTCTCTTCTTACTTTTATGGTGTATAATATGTGTCTTATCTAATAGTAACGAATTAGAATACTTGCATTCTAGCCCTTCGTGATTCCCATTCTTGCTGGCTCCACCTGTCAGTGTCACGAAAGAAAAGGATTGTTTTTTAGCTGATGCGCTTTGCCACTTCTTCTGTAATTTTATTTGCCCGCTTCCATTTCACTTATTGCATTCTTTTAACTAGATGTTGTGATAAGGCTTGTGGAAATAAGCAATAATGATACTATAAGTCACCAATTTTATGTTGTATTTTTTCAAGATTTGTCAAGTGAATTTATATTGCTCTTCATGATAAAGGACGGTGATCTAGAGTTAGTTTCTATGCTCTACCTTTTGTTCTCTTTTGGTTTGCTTATTCGGTGATTGAATTGCTCTTACAATGTGCTTCCGCAGTCTTTTTGATGGGTCGAGGCAGCAGGTTTTCATCAGTTGCAAGCATTTGTTGGTACTTTTCTTCGCAGCTAGGTTGCAAAACCCGTGGCTGATGTCCTTGGTAATGATCTATGGTGTTGTTTGTGTAGAATATTATTGGAGCATTATTATATATAGTCTATGAATGTTAAAATATTTTCAGCTTTTGACTTTTTCGCCAGATCACATGGCCATGCTTTATTATTAAAATAAAGACTATATTTTGCTGTAGTTGACTTCAGGCCATTATTTCAGCCACAAAACCAAAAATACTATGGGGGCATTCCGAGAATCGAACTCGAGACCTCTCGCACCCAAAGCGAGAATCATACCACTAGACCAAATGCCCATTTGTTGATTCTATTTTAATTTCATTTGTAATTAACTTTCTCTTCTCAAACTGTTTGTTGTATCAATTTACGTCTGATTAAACTGAAAATGTCTACTGTTTGGCTTTCTGTAAATGCCTCGGTTTACATATCAAACTGGCTTGAAGAAAAAAATTAATAGAAGAAACAAACTTTTTATGTGGAGCAATGCAAATACATATGCACACTGTACATTATAATATTTCCGTCTTAGATTGCTAATATTTTCCGTCAATAAACTTGTTATTAGTATTTTTACAAATGTATCATTTTGCAGGGTTCAGGTTGATGTTTAATTCTTGATGAATGCGGACTTAGCTACAGGTATGAACCACATGATACTAAGCCTGCTATTTTTTTTTTGAAGACATGAACACCATATTGATGCAACTTGTAGAAGAGTTTAAAAAAAAAACATACAAACTTTTGATCTCTGTATATGAGATGGGGCATTCCGAGAATTGAACTCGGGACCTCTCGCACCCTAAGCGAGAATCATACCACTAGACCAAATGCCCAACTGCTGATGCTATTTTCTCTGGCAATTCTTACAACATTTTCTATGTAAAGACAAAATAATTAATTTTTTGTGCACCTAAATTTGAACAACTACAACTATCTATTAGAGAAAATATTGCTGTGGAATCTTGTCAGAAAATTAATTTTCAATTTTTTTTTGTGGTACAGTTTGGCACAGAGTTGATTCTTCTCCTCAAAGACCATGAACTGAAATTAGTAGCTACTTATATATTTTCTAAAATTATTGGTTTAAATTATACTTTCAGATCCGAGTAATTAGCATCAGAGATTATCACTAAAAAAGCATAAAACATTTTTCTAGCTGACTTGCTCTATTTAAAAGTTATTTTAAATTTAAAATGGGGGCATTCCGAGAATCGAACTCGGGACCTCTCGCACCCAAAGCGAGAATCATACCACTAGACCAAATGCCCATTTGTTGATATTACTTATGTACAAACTGTACTAATGGTAGTACAACTAGTAGTTTGAAGGTTTGGACCAATTCCATTCAATTGGAATTAAATTTTGCAAAGATATAAACTGCATGAAGCTTAGCTTCTTGCCTACTTTAAGGTTTATTTACGTCTCGTGCTTTCTTCTTTTTTCTCACTGTCGTGTGTATCGAGTGTATGACTCTGAATGCTCGTTTTCTGACCCTTCATGGTTCCGACTTCCCGTTCTTGTTTGCTACCCTTTTATGCGGAAGCTTGTGTATTTTTGATGTCGAGCTGATTTTTTTCGTCTGTTTCCTTGGAAAATGTTTTATTTTTCCACTATCATACTTCTGGTTGCTCTTTTTTGACAATATGTTTACGGTGTTATAAAACATTGTGAGAAACTATGCTCAATTCTGATGAGTTTTTTTTCTTTCTCAATAATGTGAAGCAAATTTGCTTTGCTACTCATAATAAAAAAAATGGTGATCTGGAGTTAATGTCTGCTCTAACTTCGGTCACCGAACCTCCGTTCCGTTATTGTTCAAGTGCTCGAGCTTTTTCTCTCCTAGAATGAACTGAATTAACCAAATTTTGTTTAAGAATCTTATCAGAAAAAAAAATATTGTTATGTGCAGCCGTGAACATTAAATATTGTTCTGCAGTCGACTTAAAGCTAAGATCACATGGCCACAATTATTTCCACTTCATTGTCAAACTAGAACTACATTGTTTATATTTAGCACTAGAAACTTGTAGTTCTGCTGTTGATTAGAGGGCAGATTTTAGTTTCAGGTTTCAACAATATGAAACCAGAAAAACAGAATAGGGGAATTCCGAGAATTCAACTTGGTACCTCTCGAGAATCATACCACTAGACCAAATGTCCTTTTGCAGGGCAGATATTGGGATCAATTTTTTCAAAAAAATAAATTAGAGGTAGGTTTGTAGTGAATTCAGGACTAGAGGTAGGTTAAGTATGGGCTGTTGGAAAATCAGAAGTGAACTAAAAGTTAAGACCGCCACTGTCCCATTCTTCCGTGTTTTTCTTTTTCTTTTTCATAGTTTTTTTAATTGTCCTGTTATATTTTAAATATATGTATTGTTCTTATTATTTGTAGGTTCGAGATTCTGCAGAAGCGGCTAAAAAGGAATGCAAAATGCAAAAAAAAAAAGAGGGGCATTCCGAGAATTGAACTCGGGACCTCTTGCACCCTAAGCAAGAATCATGCCACTAGACCGAATGCCCTGCTGTTGATGCTATTTTCTCTGGCAATTCTTACTGCATCCTATGTAAGACAAAATTATTCATTTTTTGTGCATCTAAATTTCAATAACTACAAGTCTACAACTATCTATTAAAAAAAAATATTGCTGTGGAATCTTGTCAGAAATTAATTTTCTATTTTTTTTTTGTGGTTCAGTGTTGATTCCTCTTCTCAAAGACCATGAGCTGAAATCAGTAGCTACTTATGTATTTCCTAAAATCATTGGATTTTAGATTATACTTTCGGATCTGAGTAATTAGCATCTTAGATTATCACTAAAAGAAGCATAATTTTTTTAATGCTATTTGACTTGCTCTATTTAAAAATTAATTTAAATTGAAATGGTAAAATGGGGGCATTCCGAGAATCAAATTCGGGACCTCTTGCACCCAAAACGAGAATCATACCATTAGACCAAATGCCCTTTTTATTGATATTTAGTATGTGTGAACTGCACTGATGTGAATACTATTATCAGTTTAAAAAATTTGGACCATTTACATTCAATTGGAAGTATAATTTGCAAAGATATTAAATGCATGAAACTTGGCTTCTTGCCTACTGTAAGGTGTATTTCTGTCTCATGCTTTTTTCATTTTTCTATGTGGTGGATCGAGTGTATGAATCGAAATGCTCATATTCTGACCCTTCATGGTTCCGACTTCCCGTTCTTGCTTGCTACCCTTATGCAAAAGCTTATCATTTTTCGATGTCTAGCTAATTCATTTTGTTTGTTTCCTTGGAGATATTTTGTTTTCCCACTATCATACCTCTGGTTGCGCTTTTTTTTGACTTGATGTTACGGTGTTATAACACATTGCGAGAAACTATGCTATAGATCATCAATTCCGAGAACAAATTTGCTTTACTGCTCATGATAAAAGATGGCGGTCTGTAGTTTATATCTGCTCTCAACTTCGGTCACCAGACCTCTGCTCGGTTATTGTTCAAGCCGTCCAGCGTTTTCTCTCCTAAGATGAATTGACTTAACCATTTGGTAGGATTCAGGCAGTTTATTTCCCTGGTCATAGATAAGGTTACAGAATTCAAGGCAGGGTTTTATTTTCAGGTTTCAACAATACAAAACCAAAAAAAGAAAACAGGGGCATTCCGAGAATCGAACTCGGGACCTCTCGCACCCGAAGCGAGAATCATACCACTAGACCAAATGCCCTTGCGTCTGTTTTTTTCATATTGTTTTCTTAATTAGTCTATTGACTTTGATGCTTAAATATACAAAAATCAAAAGGAAGGGGCATTCCGAGAATTGAACTCGGGACCTCTTGCACCCTAAGCAAGAATCATGCCACTAGACCAAATGCCCTTTTGATGTTTTGTTTTCTATAAAAAGTTATTTTGTAGTTAATGAAATTGTTCTCTACATATTTTAAGTTGTAATTTAATTTATTATATTGGTTAATAATGCAGTTACCATTTCCAGTTTTGTCTCCATATCAACATCTTCAGTTCAATTCATGTATATTTTACAGAATTTATTTAGGCAGACACTTTTCTGTATGAATAGAATAGTAGTGGTGCTACATTGACATGAATCACTCTTTAGGATAATGTCATAAAAATTCATCAAGTTTACACGTTTTCTTAATTTAATTATATTTTTAAAACTTTTTATAAAAAAACACCAACTTACCTTTTTTCTCAAATTCATACACGGTGTTGACGTGGCACTCATTCATTGGTGCAATTTGCTGAAGTGTAAGTTATTTTTAACGAATGAATGAGTAACACGTCAGCACCGTGTATGACTCTGGAAAAAAATAAAAGTTTGTGTATTTTTATAAGTATTAAAAAAACGTGATTAAATTGAGAAAACATGTAAATTTGGTAAATTTTTGTGACATTAACCCTTTCTTAATCAACAGCCTACAACTATAATTTTATAAATAACCGGTGAAGTAGTTCTATCTAGTTAAAAAAATATAATACTACAAAATATAGACCCTAGAAAATATAATTATCAAAATTTAAGGTAGGATAAATTATATAATTTATTTAGTTTTTTTAAAATATTTTTTGGCGAGTGAGTGTTGGTCTGGATGACAGTACTCACCTTTGCATCTAAGAGGGTGTGACCAGCTAGTGGGCTAAAAAATGAGTTTCTAAAATGACACTGACATCTGACACCTAATCTAGTGTAATTCTAATTTTTTTAAAAAAATTAATTTTTTTAGGTAGGGTCCAAACACTGCTTAGCCTTACCTTGTTTTTATGTTCATTAATGAAGGTTGCTTATAAAATACTCTTTCCATCCCGTTTAAAAGGGAAAATATTTTTTTTCATATGAATTAAAAAACATGAATTAATATTGTGTTTTCTCATTTTATCCGTACTAATGGTGGTATTGTAAGTTGTGTTTAATATTATAGCCATTAATTTAAAAAAGAGAAATAAGAGTAAAAATAAAAATTCAATATAATTTATACTGAAAATACGATATAACCTTTTTATATGGGACATTTAAAAAAATTATATATCCTTCTTAAACGGAAAGGGGGGAGATATCCTTTCATTCCATTATTTCTATTTTTCTTGCAAATCTCTTAGTTGTAAATAATCTGTAATTAAAAGTCCGCAAAAATGTCAACTCATTATCAAAAAGGGGCGTTCCGAGAATCGAACTCGGGACCTCTTGCACCCAAAGCAAGAATCATACCACTAGACCAAACGCCCAACTCATATCGATAGAGCGCACAAAATTATTATATACAATTAAAACGTTATTTTATCTTCTAGCTTGTGAAATAGGATTTGACATTACAAAAGGTCGGTTTTTAGCTGTGGTTCGGTTTTAAAAGGAAATAAAATCAGTTAAGTTACGTTATAAATTGAATCGAAAAATCAACCTTCAGTTTAAATCCTTGTTGAATCTAATTAAAAATACAATTTCAGTTCGGCTTGAACCAAATATGTGTGTTGTTACATTGCACAATGCATATGAAGAAACTCTACTGCGGGCATCATCTCCAACTTTTCAAGTTTAATTTTCTATTGCACAAAAAAAACGCTGAAAAGAAAAACGATATTCTTATGTCATAATTCATAAATATGAAATTTCAATAGTGTTTCCGAAAAATGAAAATAAAACATCGAACTATATAACTCAGACAAGTTTTCATACAAGAAGTACAAATGGTTTCAGAATTTCATTGAAATACTATAACAGATTGTGTTCTGAATTACAGTGTGCTCGGGAGAAAACATGGGAAAAACATTACTAGACATATATACATATGTTGATGCTTCGTTCAGCTTCAAAATCACAACCAACCCAACGCCACAAAATCACAACCTACAACAATAATTATCTTCCGTCATGTTGAGCATATTTTTCATTTATTCTGTCGCCAAGAAGAATTCCGTCTTTTAGTGCAAACGAGTGATGAAGTGCTTATGTGGCATCCGATGTCTACGATAAACCAAGACTGTGAAGAGCAGAAAAAAATCAACTTGCATCTCGCGAACCTTTTTTGGCTGAATCGTCCACTAGAGTCTGAGCTGCAAGTATCAGTAGCTCTACCATTTCGAATCCCGCCGAAGAAACAGAGTCTATTTTCTCACTGCTACAGTCCCCGTGTAAAGCACCAGGATCACTGTAGGCAGTTTCGCCAATTTCCGCATCAGCCGACCAACTAACTGGCAAAGAGCTGCTGAAGGCGGTCTTCAAACGTTTAGCTTCGGAAATGATTTCGTGAAGAGCATCTGATACGCCAACAACTGTACCTTCACATGAAATCGACTCTTTGACCTGTAAAGTATTATATAGCAGCAATAGATGTTAAATTAACGACATCAGCAACAGAATTACTAATTTCAAATAAGAAAACTGTTACGAGATCTTTTTATTTTTTAATCAGAACATTGACATAAACAACCTAAAATCGAATCATCACATTATGATAGATAGGGTCTATCATCCAATAATTACTGATGATTTTGATCTTACATTATAAAAGTAAACTAAATGCAATGCAAACAAATACTATAAACAAGCTCTTAAGTAGCTCACTGAAGTGCATCACTTTATAATACTCTAGCAACCTACAGAGCCAGCTCGTGCCTTTCAAAAGAGAGGGTTAAAAAGAATTAAAGGTTTTTTACACTTCGTTACCATTGTTACATTTATTACTTTTGGCAACTCAATTTCTATTTTCTCAACAGGAGGTTACGCAGTAATTCAGGCGAATTATCCTTATTTGGCCGATGGAAAATTATGAAGCATCCAATTTTTCTGTTGCCATATAAGCAAGATTGACCGACTCCCACTTTGAAAAAAATGAAAGCTGGGTCAAAAACCGTAATAAATGAAACTATTGTAGTGTAAAAAATTAATAGTTTAATAACTGCACGAAATTAACCCCGAAAGAGACAAGGAACATGTTCATTCGCAGAGAGTCTGCATATACATGAAAAGATTACCTTTAGAAGAGCAAAACGAAGTCGATGTATTGAAGAAGTCAAGTGCTCCATGCTTTCCATGCTCTCTCTGAGGGTAGCATTCTCAATCTTCATCCTGAAAGGAATAAAAAATCATTCATTTCATTAAGAGCTAATCACCGCTTATGCAATTAGTTAATTACCTAGGAATCTCATTGTACAAATTGAAAGTATGACGCTATCCCCAAAACACTGTAATCTAGTGGTTTGCTTTGTGCATTCCAAATATTTTTTGCTGACCTGGCATGATCGATGCCACTGGATAGTTGGCCGAAGAAATCCCCTTCATTAGTCGGGTGAGTTTCCTCTTCATTTCCACCAAATCCTGATGTACCCATCCAACGGTTAAGATAAGTCCTTTTAAGCAGGTTTTTTAACCTACCGTCTTTATCATGAGCAACGAGCCTTCTCTCCGTTTTATCAGCTGACAAATTTCCCTCTTGTAATCCGTGGCCAGTTTTTCTGCACATTTTAAGTGGCATACATGTGGGTTTTTTTAAAAATTATCAGAAGAAAAATCAAGAATATATCTGAAAGGGCATAGCAGTCTATTTTGGACAAAAGAAGAATCATTACTCTTGTAATTGCTGATATTTCTGCTTCAACTGTGCCAGCTCCATGAGAGCTTTAACCTTTTCATTCGCAACCTTAAAAAAATCAAATAAAGAGCCAACATATATTCGGCCAGTCAACAAATCTTCCAAAAAAACTACCTCTCTTTTTCAGTCAAATATGAAACCAACAACGGAATGCTGACCAAGCTCCTTGACATTAAGAGCAAACAAGCAATACAAACATCGAGTAGAAATTAGAGGAAACATGCACATCAACTTTCATATTACAGCATATCGAAATTCTGCCAAGAAAACCTTGCAATATATCTCAGAGATTTCTCCCTCACTCCCAAATTTTAAGTTTATGCCAGTCTCAAAATAGTGGTGTACTTTTAGTCCCATGGTTTTATACAATATAAAGAAAAAGGAAATCCTTCACTCACGAAAGTCCATGAAAAAAGATTGCTGACAGACAACTACACACTGGACTTCATCGTCTATCAGCAAGTATTAAATTATGTGAAAAGTCAATATAACCCATGATCCAACTAAATTAACGATGACAAACACCTTGTTGTAGCATATCTACGTTTTCCAGTTTTAGCAACTAAAGAAGTGGTAAGTGCTACATATTTTATGCTTTACAAATACTATCCATCATGTGTCCTTCCAGAAGCTTAATATTTCCATTAAAAGAAATTAATAGCAACATGATCTGGATGAAACCAATAACTACCTAAGAGAAAATTTCAAAGACCACCAGTCTGAAAAGTACTTGTCTATAAGCCTTTTTTTAGTTCTCTGACTTCACCAAACTAGCAAAATGGATTTAAAATATTTTAATTATTACAGAACTTCATATCTGCAGCTGTGTTTCTTATTTAGAATGATGCAAACAGCATTAGTAAATTGCAAGATGTCCCTGATACATTTCTAATCCAGCCAGCAGAAATTTGCATGGGGTATCGTGGAAATTAAAAATCTACCGCTAAGAAACTTAGCATATGCATAATATTCAAAGAAAAAAATTACTACAAGGGGGATTACTTGCAGTAAGTTTCTCTGAAGCTCTGCCACTTTCTTCTGTAGAGCTGCATTCACATTACTCTCAAGTACTTGTCTTTCGTCCTGCTGGGACAAAAGCAATAATGCTGCAACCTAACAGAGAAAAAACAAATGAGCAGAAAGAACTACAATTACGTCAAATGTATAGCACAGAGAAATTGAAGCATTATAAACACAGAAAAGAGATAAAAAATGATTCTATGACAGAAGTGAATATGCAGAACCTTTTCTTGCAAAGCCTGTGCAAAGGCTTCAGAATTCCCTTCTCTGTTATCCACAGCATCACAAAAGCCATGTCTAGTTTCCTACAAGAGGTAGACATCAGGAACACAAATTACCACTAAACATAACCAAAAACTACTCCAGCTTCTAAAAATTAACGTGATTGATGAACTATATCTGGAAGATCACAGAAGCTCCCAACTCCAGTGCCTAGACAAGATAAAGGACCTGCTGATTGCCTACTGCAAGTCTACTGATATCCCATTGACATCTAATTTCACGACTAAGAAATTTACTTTAATGGGTCATGCAAGAAGTTGTCGTACACAAACATACAGATAAAGAGGATAGAATAAAAACACTGTATCAGACCTTAGACATCAGAGCTGGATCAATGTCATTACTGATGTGCACATCACGACATTCATTTTCATCCAGGTCAACAACTCCCTGAGACAGCTCCAAATTATGCTTTCTAGTTTCTTCAGCCTGTCTGATCCTTTCTTCTAGCATATTTATAGTTGATTGCATATGCAGTTTCTCCTCATTCAGTAAATTCACGATGTGACCTCTATGCTCAGAATGGGAGTGACGTAACAATGATAACCCAGTCATTACCATTTTGTTCAACTGAGTCTGTGCATAATGAATGATCTCAAAGATAATTTTGAAGCCAAATTTAAAATATCAGATCTTAAGTAATTAATTATTACAGCAACCTGCTTCTTTTCTTGTTCGCGTACTTTCTTCTTCAAGTGATTTTCTATTTCCAAGCCCTACACGCCAAAGCAAAATCCATTTTTAACAAAAAGATGACATAATATCCCATTTGCAAGTGAGGAAAGCAGATCTCAAGCGGAATAATACATACCACTCGTAGTTTACTTTGAAGATTATCCACAGTTTTCCTCACCTTCTCCAGCTCTTGTTCCAATGCACTCTGTCTGATGAAATAGTTATACAAGTTGCATAAACAAAATACCATGTTATAATGCTAAATGAAAATGTAAGCTAAAATGACAAACTCATCATATATGTGAGAGCCAAATGTTGGTGAATTCACCAAACTAATTAAATATTTAAACACCGTCATAATGCCCAATTCAATATCCAGAGAGCTTTGAAAAAAATAAAAAATTCTTTTTGTCTCCTCTTCTAGTCATGTTATTGTACAGCATACACACAGAATGAGAAAATCGCATTAAAGTTCAAACTGGTGTGGCAAAATGTTCAAAAGACATGGTAAAAGAGACACACTAACAGATTCCAGTCTCTTAAGCAGCAAGGAAACAATAACATGCATCATTTTATAAACAGTTATGATACTATGGATGCTTGCAGAAGAAAGAAAAAGCAAAGGTCATGATAAGTACTATGTATTCAGAAGTGGAGCTATCATTATAACTCCACATATCTTTTGAGTCATGTAACAACCAGGTACATTTATCTTCCCAACTTGCATTCTCAGGTTCTTCAAGATAATGCTGCCTAATCTCATAGAACTTGTTGACAACCTGGGAATTTTGGAAGAAAAAAAAGTCGAAATTTAAAAAAAGCATAATCTGTTAAACTTGAAGGAAGCTTGCCATGCACAGTTGACTCCAGATTTACTCCTATAAATATCAGTTCCATGAAAACCTTTACATTTATTATTTACCGGTCATCTGAGGACATAGGAAACATTTATGCTTTAATTCATTCTTTTAAGACCAGCATACATCAGTATATTTCATTCATTTCTTAAACTAGCACATTCCTTTTTAAGCCAAGACTATAATCTTTCTAGGTTTTCGACTGGTGAAATTTGATTCAGAAAAGAACAGAGGAAAGCAACTAACGAGGACAAAAGAACCTCCTACACAACCTCAACAAGTAACCAAATACAGAAAATTAAAACAAGGTAAACAGTTTAAAGCCCTTCAATTTAAGTTTAGTGTTCCGAAAAGCTCTGATATCAAATATCCAGATAAACAATGGCTAATTTTGATGCCCTTCAATTATTTCTAGGATAGGTTAGCCAAAATGAAAGATGATACCTTCTTGAATGTTTCCTGCTGCTCTTCTTGCTTTGCAAAATTAATCTGCAGCTCTTCATTTTGCCTCTTCTGTTCAACACCCTCTGAGGAGAGCTCTTCTAACCTGTTTCAATAGAATCCATCACATATTCAGTTTTAAAATGTTAAATGACTAGCACCCCATGAAAAAAAAAAACAAATCAAGGGATAAGGTTCCAGATTGGTTTCAAAGGAAATTGAGAAAAACATGAGGAGCAACAGAAAAATAAAAAAAGACAAGCCCAAAAAATAATAAATTGAAGGCATTAGATAACTTGAACGATTTCTAATTAAAGAGTGATCTACTTTTGTCATTGTGACTAAATAAACAGTATACACACCACATATAGAAAACAAAAACATCAATCCCTTGGTGGGCAAATATGCAACACCAACATCGTGTGCACAATATAGGAATTTGCTACTCAAAAACATCCCAAGTTAGCAAATATTAGGCACAACATATGATCCTTCAAATCAGCTAAGTAAGGTTGCCCAAATCCAACAGTAAATCTAAATCATCATGTTGCTAAATATTAAAAATGGAAAATTCAGAAGCAGCGATGGAATCCTCCCAAAGTATGGTATCAAACAATCAATTGATATAAAAAAAATGGAACATACAACAAGCAAATTACAGATTTTCTTTCTCTAGGAAACGTGTTGAATCAACACTATGGTCACCTTTAATAGTTTACTGAAATGACCTTGGAAAATAACCATAAACTACTTATTGACTTGTACAAGATTTTAAATTCAAAAACCCGTGCTCTTATAAGGCAACCTCAATAGACCCTCTCATTCCATTCGTTTTTTTATCGTGACTTTCAAATCAGTCGCTTTCTAGGCCATTTAAAGAGCAACTTTCAAATCTGTGATTCCAAATTTACACGAACACTAAAAGAAATTAAACAAGTACCTCTTTTGAAATTCATTGAACTTTTGTGACACAAACTCCTCCTTCTCCTTTGCTTTCTCAGCCTATCACCAACCATTCAGGAAATTTTAAGCTTTAAAAATACTGCAGCCAATGCTTCATAGAAATATAAAATAAAATTATAACCTCCATTATAGCATGATCACGTTCAGCAAAAGCAGAAGCTACACAGCCTTGGAAAAATTTCAGCTGTTTCTCTGCCTCCATATTCTGGAGAAAAGAAGTGAATCATGAGTCAAGAGCAATCATAAAAGCATAATTCCATTCATCACTACTGAAATCATAATTCTTTTTCTTTCTTCAGAGCCAACAAAAATCACAATAGAAAAAATGACAATCACTAGTGAGACTCGAGCATTTATTTCCCCTGTTCATAAACTTCCGGTCATAATTGTTTCACTATATTATCTAATCAATCACTTAGTTTGAGCAAATTACGGAAGAAAAAAATAATACAAGCATAAACCATTCCCACAAAAACATGGAGAGAGAAAGTGAGAGACCTTTGCAACTTCTGCATGATGTAGATCCGCCAGTTGGCCCTGGATGCACCAAACGAATGTATGAGCTCATAAGGTTTTGCAGAAGTACAATTGTGACAAAGTTGAAATTCTTACTTTGATTCTATAAGCCTCGGAAAGCTCCTCTTGAAGATTAAGATTCTCTCTCGTACAAGCAACTAACTTCTTTTTCAAATTCTCAATCTCCTGCTCCAATCCAGCTGTCCTAATAGCGCATTAATTTAATACCACGCTTATTGCTTTCTCATCAACACTAACTAACGAACATAAAACCACTTCTCCTCAACACGAAATTTGATATAAGGACAGACAAAGACATACAAATGTACCTCTGGAAATGCATTTTAGTAGCCACAGCAAGGTAGCTAGGTCCGGCTTGCTGCATACATAATTGCTCGATATCTTTATGTAACTCACCGCGCTCTACAGAAATAACAATAATCACATCATAACATCAGCTAAACAACGAAGAAACACGGAGGCTAGTCGTCCATCATCAAAACCGAAAAATAAACAGAAAAATATAATTCTACTTTTTATGCATATCCTTTCATCTAATATTACTGATTCACCTGGTTTAAAGGTCAATCAGACTAATATCAAACCCTAAGTAAATCAGTTCGTTTAAAAATGGAAAATTCAGTACATAAGGACCAAGCAGAAATCAAAAGCATAATAAGAGAATCAAAGAAGAAACACTACCTTGCTCCAGTTGTTGAATCCGAGCAATCAAAGACTCATTTTCATGGACATTTGAATCCATAATTGAACAGGGATAGAGAACTGAATAATAAAAGAAACTACAAATTATTGAGAGATGTTTAAAATTGGAAATTTTTTAAATTAGAGGGGCAAAACACGAATTAGATTTTGTTCTGATGAATTCTTTTTTCTCTGCCTGTCTATTAAAGAGGAACAACCAAATGCCTCTTTTTCGTGTGGGAAAAAGGGTCAAATATGCCCTCCATATTTGGCTATAGGATCAAGTTGGCTCTCTATTTTTGGAAAGGTGCTAAAATATAGTGGTGGAATCTAACATGGCTTATTGAATCTGAGGTGGTTCAAATAAACCCTCAATATTTAGCATGTGGTTTAAACAAGTCATTCATATAGAAAACAGTTCAAATATGGTTCTTATGTATAAAAAGATTCATATATGGATTTTATGTAAATTTATTTTTTCAAAAGATATTATAAATCTCAAAAAGTTTTGGTACTTTTAAAATATATAACTAATAATGAAAGTGAAATATCAATTTGATGCTTAAGGATGCAATTGAAAGTGAAAAGCCGTAATTTGAATATATTTGGTGGTTTTACGACGTGAGAGTGCAAACGAATTAAAGCTAAAAGGTGGAGGGTTTTAAGAGGATAAACCTTTAAATTATAATGTGTTTTTTATTACTACTATTTATAATTTTTTTGACATAAGTAAAACCCACCAGAAAGTCCAAACAAACAAAAAAAATTAATTGCTCTAATTTTTATTACAACAAGCTAATTTTCCCAAAAAGAAAATACAGACAACAAGGCAATACATACTAAACCCTAGATCTACTTGGAGAGGGATAAAATTTGTAATTTGAAACTGTCTACAAGAAATGACTGCCTATGCAATTCAATCCTACCAAAATCACCCGGATCCTAAATACACTGTGTTGTACCCTAGAAAAAAAACTATTCTTTTTATCCCTCTCATATATACAAAAAAATGTGCCATGTCAGCATGTCGATCAAATGTTCGCTTTGCTTCCGACCGGCCATTCTATTGAGCTCCATCAAGCTCGGATCATCTGCATACATTGTCAAGCATCTTTAATCGGATTCCGAACAGGGAAAAATGAAGCCATTACTGGAAAGAATCATAATAGATAGGCGTGTGCATTCGGTTCAAACCGAGCCGAACAGAATCAAAACTTTACCTTTTTTAAAAATTAAATCAGACCGAAATTTTAAGGAATTCAAATATTTAAACTGAACCGAGCTAGTCGGTTTGGTTTCTGGTTGGTTTGTAAGAAAACTTAAGTAAAAGTATTTTTATGTCCAAACCCATACCACAAATCGAACAATTTTCAGTTTGATTTGATTTTTGTACACCCCTAAGAACAGATTTGCAGGCATGTCACTATAGAGATCATCACATCAGAGAGTTCAATTGAAGCAGAGGGCCTCCCTTATCTCGAATTAATAAACCCGAAAAAACAGGAAAAAGAAATGAGATTTACCATCTTGGGCATGTGCTTTCCTTTCAGTGTCTTCATAGCTGCTTCAGCAAAAGCTTCTGCTGCTTCTGCATCAGCTTCTGCAGCCTCTGCCTCCATTGCAGCCTCTTCAGCTTCAGCTATGGCAGCTTCTGCCTCAGCGACAGCTTGAGCAGCTGCTATAGCAGCCTCTTGTGCTGTCATACTTCTCATCCTAGCTAGCTCAACATCAATCTGAGACTTTGTAAGTGTACTGAAATCATCCCGCTCAACCTTCGGAAAAATCCGGTGTCTGCCTTCCAACATTAACGTAGAAGGATTCCTCCTATCAGAAAATGTAGGTGCAATCCTATACCTGCGTTTGACCTGCAAGAACAAATGTGAAATGGAACCATCATCATCCCAACCAGTACAACTAGAGAACAAGCCAGCACAGTTCACGAGAGTTTTTTCAAATGACTGTGCCATGTATGATATGACTACTGATCAACATGCAACAACAATTCATTTACAGTTCTGAAAAATTCAAATAAAGAGCATCATCTGAAGTTTATCATGTCAAGGATGTGATTTTTTATATGTTAAACCTGACATGCGTGTTATGGGAGTATAAATTAACAGACCTGCTTTCGGCGAAACCATAATCAGGTAATTACTTTCCAAGACAAATATATTTGATTGTTGTATAATGCAAATAAGCTTTGAGAACCAAATCTAAATGATTGTAAATTTGGATTTATTACAAGTTTACAACAATATACAGCATTTAATTTTAACGGTTCTAATTCCAACCACCAAAGGTTGACATGAAATTTGCACAAACACAAGTATCATTAATGGTACGTGTATATGTTAAGATGAAAAATATAACACAGTGAGGACGAAAAAAGAAGGATATAATGAGAGCCTTCTCACAGAAATAGACAGCAAATATCAATCTTTGAAGTAAGACAGGTAATAAAAACCTAATCAATGTGTATTAAGCAGGCAAATGGCAGAAACTTAAATCTGAATTCTGGTGCAGTTAGATAGCACTAAGGAAATTGCAAGAACCCTAAACATGCTTTTGCTGCAGTTAAATAGCACAAAAGAAACTTTCAGAACCCAGAATATCCCAATTCAATTGTTGCACTAAGATTCAAAGTATAAAGACCTTGATTAGCTTGCCATTTGACGTCAAGTACTTCAATTTTGCTGACAATATCCTCTTAAATTCATGAGGTGGCCAATATTGCTCCTGCAAAATAAAACTGAGAATATCAGCATATAAAACACACAAAAATTAATAAAGAACAAGAGTAGGCATGATTCCAAAAAGGAATAGAATATAGATCATGGAAAACCAATAGCAAAAGCCACAGATGCATTAAAGGAAACTGTCATGACTTGATTATATAAATTTCAAGCAAATATCAACTATCGAAATAAATTCAATTGAATGATGACATTTCCTATCCTAAATTCGTTTATAGCAATATAAACCGTACATCATAAAATGCCACTGGGATCCATCACTTCCTAAGTTTGGAGGAGAAAAGGAACGCAGTTGAGTTTCACAAGATTAAAGAAATACAAATAGAAGGTACCTCTATGTATGCAGCAATTGTGGTCTTATTGGAACCACCAGGCTCCCTCAAGCTAGTTATTGCCTCCATTATAAGATTATCCAGCCTATAACAATGAAAGAACAAAATATAGACATGTAAAACATTAATCAAGAGGATTTATCATCAAAAAAATCAAAGATCAAACTATTTGACCCTGATCAGGCATTAAAACTATGAAGTGACAAGTCGCAAAGATACAATGAGGAAATTCAAATGCCACTTGACAAGAAAAGAACTCATAGAAGTACAACATGCATTATCATATAAACTAAAATAGTTATAACCTTACAGTACTTCTCTTTGGACCACCGGTATGAACAACAGGATTGGCAACCACAATAGACTTCGCGTCCGATGTATCCTCATCACTTGGAACAACAGAACTGTGAGACAGAGAGTTCTGAATCTCTTCATGTCTAGAAGCATGATGCCCCCTTTTAACAGATGACTTAATCTTCTCACGCGAGCCCCACCCATTTGCCATTACACTCATATTTCTCCATTTATCCTAATATCCGCATACAATACAAAAAAATCAAGTTTAACCACTCCAATTACAAATTTCAACGCTACTTCATCCCGATAACAAAAGCAGCATTTAAAAAGAACTGCAAACCTTGAGATCTACATTGGATCGCAAATACAATATATGGCTATATTCCGGATCTTTAAGTATCGTCCGCCATTTTCCAGCTCCGTGTTTAACCACTCCAGCTTTTAAAGCCGCTTCTTCTTCCGCCGTCCATTTCTGTTTCGGTGCCCCCATCAAACAAAAAATCACAAAACAACAGCTCCACAAAACAAAACCACAATGACCTAGTGAATCAAAAACAAACAGCTAAACATCAACATAATAATAAAACCCTAATTACTATCACAACACAAAATCTACTCAAAATTAATCAAAATTCTCCAAATCCATAACATAGAACATTCAAAATATCAATCACTGACATCAAATTAGCAACAATGAGAGACATTATTTACAAACCCTAATCTAAATTAAAACAAATACTAATTAGCACATGCATTAACAATTAACTCTTTTAAATTTTGAAATTTACCAGATGATATGATTACGCACGAGAGAGATTACGATTCGGATGTACGGAATTGATGAATGATAACGATGAGTTATTAAAAATAAAAAATTTCTGTCTGTAATTTTGGAATGGGGAGGATTAAATTAGGTTTAGGGTTTCGTTCAATTTTTTAGGTTTTCATTTTAATCTTTTGTGCAAAATTCTGTTACAAGTAAAAAGGGCGCCGTTTTACACGTGTAAAGTTTTATCATCGAAGAATTCGATCTCTCTATGCAGGTAAAACGGTGCGTATTAAAAGTTAATTCTTTATTAATTTTTTTAATTACCTTTATTGATTTCATTATATAAAAATATATGATTATAGTTAATTTTTTATTAATTGTTAATTTCTTTTATAAATAGGTAATATAATAAAACAAATTGTATAGGAAAACAGTGTTTTAATAAGTTTATATGTTTTTGTGAAGATTTGAAATAAAGTACAATTGTTATTTTTTAAATAAAATAGCTTGAAACTATAACTTTAATTGAGATATTCTTGTCTAATTTAATCTACAAAAATAATTAATATTTTTTTATATAATATAGTGAAAACAAAATTATATACACCTAATTTTATTTTAATATTTTATTACTAATAGAAGTGTAAAGACGTCAGACTATCGCAAATTACTCAAGATCAGGTCGAAAAAATATAAAATCAACTCAATAATTCGAATTCAATCTTTAGCCGAGATCAAATATCAATTAAAGATACTTGTCAGGTTTGCGAGTTTAAACGAACTTTTTGCATACATAAATTCATTTATTTATTTTAGGCTTAATGGCGTAAAAAATCATAAACATTAGCGTGTTTTGCAAATTTAACATAAACTTTCAATTTTGGCAAATTAAATCACAAACTTTTGATTTTTTGCAATTTTAGCACCGATCAATTTTCCTTCAAAAAAATAGAAAAAAATGCTGATGTGGACGCCGGAATAGTGGTTATTCCGGTGTACACATCAGCATTTTTTCACAAAAAATTGATCGGTGCTAAAATTGACAAAAATCAAAAGTTTGTGTATTAATTTGCCAAAATTGAAAGTTTATGTTAAATTTGCAAAACACGCTAAAGTTTGTGATTTTTACGCAATTAAGCCTTTTTTTTATTATTATTTTTATACTTCTAAATCTAAATCTAGATCTATATCATTTTAACTGGTTCAATTTTATATTTCATAGTATATGTGTTAAATAATAACGTTTGTTTCTGTTTAGTTCAAATCTGGATGTCGTTCGAATTCAAACTCCAACTTACAAATTTAAATTCAAGTTCGGGTTTATATAACAAGTTTGAATCAAAATGGAAATTGACATAATTTGTACTTGTTTGAATAAAAGGTCATTTCGGTTTTCGAATTTGTTTCTCCAAATTAAGTAAGTCACTTTTAACCTTGTGAGTCAATTAGAACAAAAATTTATATCTCACGATCAAATAAGTTATATTTAAATTAATGAGATCCTAAAACTTGTATCCCAAAGTCATATAACTCTTAATCTGTATACTTCAAACGTGCGATTTATATGATCCCGAGATACATATTAAAAATTTAATCGATTAAAAATGTTAAAAAAATAACTTATTTAACCGAGATACAAGTTTTGAGATCTACCTCATCAAAAAATTAAAAGTGATTTATTTGATCTCAAGGTAAGAGTTCAAGAACCGGAATGACCTTTAATCACTAAATCTGAAATATATGATATTTATTAGTTAATTTTTGCTCATCAAATAAAGCATTATTATTTTAGTAGATGAGATTAGAAAGTATGTCAATTACTAATGCTTGTTAAAGTAAGGGAAAAGCTAGCAAAACAACTATTTAAAACAAAACAAAAACCCAACTAGCATAAATTTGGCTGGCTGAAAACACATTTTTTTGTTTTTTGTTTTTTCTTTTTAAAGATTTAAAAGACATTATTCAAATAAGAACATTAGGTGTATACGTAAGTATACTGTGAAAGTTGATTAAAGGCAATACGCGTTCTGCAATTTGAGCCTCTTTGCTTCCCTTCAAAGGCATCCTTGAAAAGTTCTACTCCCACGCCACCATTTGCATGCGAAAATGAGTGTTTTAAAAACCGAAATGGACCGAGCAAGGAGTCTTATTTAAATGGAAAAAACCGTTTTTTTAATAATTAGAATGAAGGAGCGTTTGTGGGAAAAATTAAACTCACGACCTAAGCAATTTGTTGACCAGTGTTTATACCATTTGACCTATAACTCTTTGGTAAAAACAACAACTGATATTTTAGTTACGTAAATTAGTGTTACGCGAATTGATTCAAAAAAGAAAAAGAACACCAGTTGAGAGTTTCTATTATAAAAATGTAGATCAGAGATCCAATTATGCATTTTCATATTTAATATAAACAACTTGTCACTTTATTAATGGAATATATGCTGTCTTATGGTCCTAGCTAGTTCCATCATTAATTTAATTCATAAACATATACTACTGGGAAACCAAATAATTTTTTTGAGTAATCTTTCCACTCCCACCACAAGAATTGCAAAATCTATGGACTATTTCAAATGATATAAACATTATATTAAAATTATGGGATCAATTTCAAAAAAATAGTGGTGTTTTACATATTGCGTTTCTATCATGTCAATTCGTGATAAAATTAGAAATTAACACAATATAATTCCTTTTATTATCGTATAAATACAAATACAAAAAAGATATACATATCGCTCCATATAAACGTCTAACTGATTTCATAAATGAATTAAATACAATTCTACAAACACAACACGTTTAACCTAATTTTTTTACAATAAATCAAATATAAATCTTACCAATATGATAAAGTTTAGGCTTAATCACCAAAAAATGCCAAACCTATACGTTTTGTGTCAATTATAGCCAAACCTTTAAAAATCACCAGATTTAGCCAAATCTTATATGTTCTGTTTTTTTTAGCCATTTTTGAATCGAATCGATTTTTCTGACACCGTGTCGTCCACGTCACCGCCAACTAAGCAAATGGCTGGCATGGCAGCTGAAATATTTAAATAAGGTTTGGCTATAACTGACACAAAATGCATAGGTTTGGTATTTTTTGATGAATAAAACTAATTTTAAAATTAAATAATTAAATAATTAATTATATTATAATAAAATTCGTATATATTTAAAAATAATATTTTTATTTAATGCTAATTAAAAAAAATTTACTAAATTTAAATAATTCTAATAATTTTTTTTACATATTTGATGGATATATAATTAATTTAATTTCTATTAAAAACAAAAAATGTCATATTCATCTTAAAATTTATTTTTTTTAAATTCCAGTCGTCGGTTCTTTGACACCACCGCCGTTTGAGACCCAATTGTTCGTCTTCCGACGAATAATCCGAGAGTAATATACACAATAAACATACGACAATGTTCATAATTCAACTATACAAATATAAACATAAAAATAATCACTAAATAGACTGCTTATTTAAAGGACGGGTGTAATTATTTTTTTATTTTTTTTCTTTAAAAAGTGAAGCTCATTGTGGTGTAATCAATATATATCATGATGTTTATAAGCATAAACGCATATGTCATTTTACTCGGCATAGCCAAAAACTTACTTTAATTTACACATAACTATTTTATTTAGGCCTAATGTCTTAAAAAAACCCCGACCTTTTAGCCCCTTTTCAATCATACCCTGACGTTGAAAATTTGTCAATTTTACCCTATTTTGCATTTTTGTGTTTCAATTGTACCCTGAAAAATTAAATTAACGTCTTTTGCGTTTGAAAATTTGTTTAAAATATTCTCTATGTCTCGCATATATTGATTTTATATTTTTAAAATTTATTTAAATTTAGTTAAATTAATTAAGAATTTAAATTAGTGTCAATTTGACTATGGTTTTTAGTTAGTTTTTAAAAATAAAGAACTTATTTGTACTTTTTTGAATAAAAAAGAATTTAATTTCATGTTTAGACTTAATTAATTGAATGATTTCATCATTTAAGTAAAAAAAATAACAAAAAATAAAATATTGGGGTACAATTGAAAACGGAAAATTCAAAAGTGGGTAAAATTGACAAATTTTCAACGTCGGGGTGGAATTGAAAAAAAGTTTAAAGGTGAGGGTTTTTTAAGTGATTAGGCCTTTTATTTATTACCTAAATCCAGTCATAACAAGATCTCAACAACATTAAAAATAATAAATCAAGTTCAAAATTATCATGAACATTAAACCTTTTCACCAAATTTAATTCAATTTAATTCATTTTTTTAATTACATATTCATTAAAATATATTATAATATGAATTTATTAAATTTAATTAGGTTTAATAAAAAATTAAAATTAATTTTAATTAGTATTAAATAGAAAATATTAATTATTTTTAAATATATATAAATTTTATAAATGATATAATTAATTTACTAATTATTAAATTTAAAAATTGGCTTGAATTTAAAATTAGGGTTATTCATCCAAAAAATACCAAATCTATTTTTTTTTTGTCAGTTATAGCCAAACTTTATTTAAATATTTCAGCTGACATGTCAGCCAATTACTTAGTTGGCGGTGACGTGGACGACACGGTGTCAGAAAAACCGGTTCGATTCAAAAATGGCTAAAAAAGAAACAGAACATATAAGGTTTGGCTAAATCTGGTGATTTTTAAAGGTTTGGCTATAATTGACACAAAACGTATAAGTTTGGCATTTTTTGGTGATTAAGCCTAAAGTTTATTCTATTTATTCAAATTAAACACTGGTATAATATAAGTTGAAGAAATTATATATGTAGAATATTATAAGTAAATTAACTAATAAAATAAAAATATTAAGTAATTAATACAGAATAAAAATGTGCGGAATCGGATTGGCACAATATGAAAAATCTAGATTAGAATGACTTTGTGCGTTAATTTTTTCAAATTAATAGAATCATATTAGCATTTATTTATTTTATATTTAGTATAAACCATGTTCACATCTCAGAAACAAATATTCCTTCCTTTCCAGCTTTTGTGCTTTCAAAATATACCCAATCCACATCGAAAAACCAGCCAAAAAGATTAGTCAATTTTGTACAGTTTACAAAAATAAACTGTGCAACATTACTTCCAAAATCAAACCATTCCACAACGTACAAAAAAATAAAAATCAAACAAAAGAATACAGCAGAAGCACTTAATTGACTTGTAAATATAAATATACGCAGTTCCACTTAAAGAAAAAGATTCAAATTATTTGTGCAAGATAAGCATTAACAGAATATTTAAGAAGAATAAGAAGATTAAAGCGACAATCCCGAGTTTTATATTCTTAAATCACACGCCTAACATGAATCGCCCATGAATCGCCCCTCTCGTGATCAGAAGCAGGCATCTAGCAGGCAGCAACAGCACAGAGCAGCTAAACTGCACACGTCAAGAAACAGCATCATTAGTCCTCACATTAATACACATTATCATATGATTAAGAACTAAAAATAAAGAACGTAACCAGTGCTTATCCAACTCAAATCCAATTATTGAGTTAGTGTTAGATGACAAAAGATGAATACTATTCGACATGTTAACAAATGTAGCACAAAAAGAGCAACATGCTGATATAACGGGAATCACAGAGACGACATTTTAACAAAAGTAGATCATAAATATAGAATTTCAAAAGCGTATTCTCAAATGAAAACTAAATACCGAAACATTCACAACGAAAACGTTCCCTACATTACGGGTTTACACATTTGCCTAAAATTCCTAAAGACAGAACTCAAATGACCATCACACAATTGGATACTTCGTGTACAGACAATCCACGACTTCTACTTAATTTTATAATTACAACAATGAAGATACATTAGCATACAACCATTTTTCGAGTTAGTATGATTAACTCATAATATCCAAAACCTCAAAAGTACACACATTATACTAATGTACTTGCATTAAATCCTTAAAGAACACAAAATTTTCCGAATGTAGGCCTGGATTTAGCACCAATTAAATGACTCAATTACCCTAAGAGGCCAACAAAACTTTAACCATAACAAACACCAAAACTCAAAGCAATTCTTTCATCCAACACGCAATCTTTAAACTGAGTCAACTCTTTAACAAAACCCAGATCTCCACAACTCAACCAGTAATCAAAAACATAGAAAAAAAACACATAAAAACTAAACTTTAGAAACAAAAAAACATACCATCCTTCCATACAACCAGAACTATTATTTTGTCTCGGCGGCGGTTGAGCATACTGAGGAGCATACTGCGGTGGATAGCCGCCTTGAGGAGGGTATCCCTGTGGTGGATAGCCCTGTGGATATCCCTGCGGCGGATAACCCTGTGGTGGATAAGCGTCTTTAGCGTATCCCTCTGGTGGATAACCTAATTCCCAAACAAACATTAAATTAGGTCAAAAAAACTGATCAATTAATATTAGATCCAGTACTAGATCCCATCAATTAATGAAATTAACACAAAAACTAAATCAAACCCATTAATCCCCACTTAGTCAATTTCATAAATACCAAATCAATTTCTACAAACAATTTAAACAAAAAAAATTCCCAAAAATAGTTGCAAAACTAAAGAATACCCATGAATCTTTACACACTTGATTTATCAAATTAACGCAATTAACAAAAAAAACTAAATCAAACCCATAATCCCCACTTGTTCAATTACATAAATACCAAATCAATTTTCACAAACACTTTAAAACCCGATAAATCCCAAAAAGAGTCTTGCAAAAACTAAAGAACACCCATGAATCTTTATTCACTTGATTTATCAAATTGAGTGGTGATTTATTAAACCCAGTTGAGGAAAAAAAACCAGAAATTAATTTTACCTTGAGGAGGAGGAACACCAACAGGGGGCTGTTGTTGATTGTAATAACTCATATTTTGTGTTCTTGAATGATGATGAGAATTGAGAAGAAATTTGTATTATGCAGAAAAAATTAGGTAGTGAATTTGCGTATGTGTTGATGTCAAGGAGAGAATGAAGAGGAAGACTAGTTTTTGTAGGAACCAAAAAGGGGAAGT
Source organism: Mercurialis annua (assembly GCF_937616625.2). NCBI lineage: Eukaryota > Viridiplantae > Streptophyta > Magnoliopsida > Malpighiales > Euphorbiaceae > Mercurialis > Mercurialis annua. Next base: position 1,995,521 of record NC_065577.1, read on the forward strand.
AACCAAGGGAGTTGTAACCAATGGAGGCTTCTTTTATATTAGTATTATTAATCTTGATTAGTAATTAATTAAAAAATGGTAAACTTAATTAATTACTACTTTTTTAATTGAGAAAAGTGTCAACTCGGCCATTAAACTTACATCTCGATATCAATAAGTCTTTTTTTGAACTTTTTAAATCAATTAAATCTCAAAATTTGTGTGTTGAAATTAATAAGTCACGCGTTTGAAGTATACATATTAGGGGTTATTTGATTTAAATTAAGTTTAGCTACTTGACTAAAAAAAATTGAAATGACTTTTTCGATCCGAAACACAATTTTTAAACTCTATTGATTTAAAAGGTTTAAAGTGATTTATTTGATTCAGAACGATAAACTTGAAGACTGAATTGGTCTTTTGCTCTCTTTTTTTGTGAGAAAATCTTTTGCTCTTTTTTAATTACTGGATTTTGATTACTTTTGTTTAGTGTATTTACTCCATTACTGAGTGATGCTGACGTGTCAGCTTATGGGTTACTTTTAGTTATCATTACGTGTTAAAAATAGGGGTGGGCAAAAAAACCGGTCAAACCGATTAACCGAACCGAAACCGGAAACCCGAACCGAAAAATGTGCTTAACCGGTCCAACGGTTTAGGTTTATGTTTTGATTTTTAGTTTTCATGGTTAATGGTTTAGGTTTAGGTTTTGGATTTCAAAAAACCGTGGTTAATCGGTTAACCAGTTTATATATATTCATATATTTTTAATAATTAATAAGATATATTTTATGATCTGTAAAATAATATGGATTTTATAATATACACAATAAAATCTAATTATAAAAATATATTGACATATATTTTATTTAGGAATATTTATATATTTTAGGAGAATTTATATATGAAAATATTTTAAAAGAAATTTGTTTTCCTTATTACAATATTTACTTAACAGAAATAGGAATATTTAAGTATATAAATAGTAGAAAGTGGACGTGAACAACACCACAAACAATTCAAAAAATACAAATCTAGCTTTAATATTACTCATAAATTATTTATAAATAATAATAGTTTTAAATATTTGCATTGACTTAACTATTCATAAGATAGTTTAGATTTATATTTTTAATATAATTTGAATTTCTATAGTTTTTTTTGCTTGCTAAAAAATCAAATAGAATTAAAATTTTATCTTTTTTGTCTTTAATTTTTCTAATGGTTATATGGTTAAAAACCGTAAAACCAAAAAACCGAACCGTTTTTTATGGTTAACCGATTTACCGGTTAACCGTTTAAAATTTTAGGTTTAGGTTTTTAATTTTAAAAACCGTATTACAATGGACCGGTTTACAAATTGTCCTCATGGACCGGTTAACCGGTCCATGCCCACCCCTAGTTAAAAACGCGTAATCTTCATTTTTTTAAGGTTTCTGGAATATTTGTTGAATTTAAATTTGGTAAACTGAATTCAGTTTGCTGTTTTGGGGTTTAAAGATAGATTCAGCAACAATAATATAGTTAATAGTATATGATATCTACTGTTATTTTGACTTTTTTTAATGTGGTCTTACATTTTTGGACACAAATAGTATATCAATTTAATAGAAACAATTACTTTTTTAAATTGTTATTTATTAATAATTCTATATGTTCCGTTTAAAAAATTATATATTTTATTTTTATATGTTTCAGTTTGTATTTTTAATGGTATTTTAAATAAAATGTGTTACTCTTTTACCTATTTTTTTCTTTTTAAAATTAATTACTATTTTAAATACAATTTATTGATTTATTATTATATTTTTAATTTACGTGCACAACTCGTATATTCTTTCTTAAAAGAGATAGAATCGAATAATTTTGTATTCATCATTAGTTTTAATAGAAAAACAATCTATTTTATTAAATTTATTTATGAAAAAAATCAATAATTAAAGAAAATATATCAAAATTAACAAGTTATATTAACAATTACTGTAAAAACTATTGAATGATTTTTTTTTAGGCAAAAATACTTAAAAATTCCCCACCTTTAACTTTGTTTTCAATTGCACCAGCACGTAGGAGAATTTTTAATTACACCCTATTTAGGGTTTTCAGTTTTCGTTTGTACCTCAATTGACTAAAATGACCTATTTTTATTTAGAAAAAAGTTTAAATTAATCCTTCATATACTAATTTATTTGTTTTTTTCAAATGGACAAAATAATGATACAATCCCTCTATTTAGTTGGTTTTAATAATTTTATCATTAAATTAATTAAATTATTAATTTTTTTTATTTTGGGGTACAGATAAAAACTGAAAACCCTAAATAGGGTGCACTTGAGAATTCTCCTAGATGGTGGTGGAATTGAAAAAAAATTCAAAAGTGGGGGAGTTTTTAGTATTTTTGCCTTTTTTCTTATGAAGAGTATTCTTCTTTAGAAACAAAAAATAGACTAATTAGTGCTAGTACATGCTTTCTGAATTTTCATTCCTATAAAATAGCATTTTTATATATAATTATCCAAATCAATCTTTTGATCACGGTCATGATAATGAGTTATTATATTTATATATAAACTAGTAAGTTTATAATTCATTAAGTCAAATTGTATTTGTGTTAAATTAAACAAGTTGAAATTAAAATTAAGAGAACATGGTCAACCTAAATGCAAACACCTAGATGAAAGGCCTAAATTTGAGTACACCCCAACTTTCTTAATAGGGCATATATGATATGTTCTTTTCACACTAAGTTCCGTAATCATGTTACTTAACCCTTTAATTGGTTTTCTCTAGGTTTTGTTTTGTTTTTTTGTTTTTTAAAATACAGACCTTGTTTTAGCGTAACCGTTGCGTTGTATAATTATTTTTTGTGTATGAATTGTTGTGACCGGTGTGGTCTTCGGTTTACAGTTCAACATGATTAACTTCTGTAATCATGTTGCTTAACCCTTTAATTGGTTTTCTGTAGGCCTTGTTTTTTAAAAGAAAAAATTATGCGCCTTGTTCTGTGTATGAATTGTTGTGTTAAAACTCCAATTGCTGGCTGAACAGGTGTATGGTATATGTCCCTTTTAATAATTTTGATGGTTCAGTATTAAAAGAGTTCAAGATAACTTGGATACAAGAACTGACAAGCAGTTGGGCTTTCATGGTTACAGTAAAGAGTACTGGATCTTCATGTGGGCTAGACCTAATCGGTGGGCCAGAGACCGAACCAGCCCGCTTGAGCTATATTTGAACACTTATTTTGGAAATTTTTAGACAAATACCCTTGAAACACCTAAATATTCTTAAAACCACCTATTGACTAAAATCTATTGAAATTTACGGTTTGACCGTTTTTAATTGCAGAAACATACTTTCAGTTTTTAAATAATATCAGTTTTTATATCTTCTTCATCGTCATTTTCTTATTCTTCTCCGAACTGCTATGGCGGGCGTTCCTCTCCCGTCTATCATTGTAGTTCGAGTAATCGAATGATTCTAAAGCTAGTCGATAATCAAATTGATTCGATTTCTAGTCTCAAATGCACATCTTGTTTGTAGATCTTTTAACAAGATTTTTATCATCTTAAAATCATATTTTGGTAAGTCTGCTTCTTATTTGTTGTTTCTTTGCAACTTTATGTCTACTTTCATCAAATTCAATTATGTCAATGCAATTAGAGCTGTTTAGTTTTGTTGATTGCTTACTTGTTTGGTTTCGTTTGCTAATGTGTCGTAAAATCTATGTTTGATATTTATTCTGTAATTGATTTTTTTATTTATTTTAGATATAATACTTATTTCTTTCAAATTGTTTGTTTATATGCTTCAATCAATAGATTTTTGTTTAAAATCTGTTTTGTAATTGACCCTGCGCTGCAACCTTACTCGATCAAGAAAATAATCCATCAAGTTTCGGGCTTAGGTTCAGTGCTAACAACTCTGTATTTCCCATTTGGGTTCCAAACTTCATTTTGAACAGGTCTTTGGCTTTTATTGTCTATAGGCTAATCCCCTGAAAAAACCCTCACCTTTCAACCCCCTTTCGTTTGCACCCTCACCTTTCAAAATCGCCAATTTAATCCAAATTACCACCTTTCAATTTCAATTGTACCCACGAAGTATTAAAGTGACCTCTTTTTACTAGAAAAAAGTTCAAATCAATACTTTATATTTTAATAAATATTTTAAATAGTCCTTAACATTAAATTTTCAACAATAAAACCATCTTCCTTAAAAAAATTAATTAAATTAAGTTTTTTAACAAAAAAAATAAAAAAAAAATCTCTTAGCTTTGCCTTAATAAACGTTAATCAAACACTAGACAACAATAAAATCAAATACAAATTGAGTAAATCATACTAACTAACACAAAGTAAAATCAAAGGACTAATAGCTCAATTATCTTCATAATACCCACAATGGTGACCCAAACACATAACAGGCACCGGCGGCCGTGGGATCAACCCAACAACACTGGCCCACATCATGAAATACCCGATAAAGCATTGGATTGCTCCGGCAGCGTGAACCACCCATGAAGACCCAAATAAGCCGAGCCATAGGCGGTTGCGGTCGAGGGTGACGGCGGAATAGAGGAGGCCGGAGATGATTCCAGCGTTAGCGCGGATGTCTTTGAACACAGAGACGGTGTCGAGAGTTTGTTGGTCGTAGTTTTGGGAGGAGTTGAGAATGGGAGAGTAGATGCCGAAGGTGTAGGATGCACCACTGCTGCACTGAATCCATATGCTTGCCCCAGTTGCTATCCATTTCCATTTTAGCACCTCTTTTTCCATTTTTTTTTGACTTTTCTCCTGTATTACAGGTGGTCAAGAGTTTGTAATATAGTTTATAAATTAATTAAATTTAATTTTTTTAATTTTTTTGTTAAAAAGTTTAATTTAATTAATTTTTTAATGAAGATGGGTTTTTTGTTTAAATTTTAACATTGAGTACTATTTAAAATATTTTTTGAAATATAAAGTATTAATTTGACATTTTTCCAATGAAAAGAGGTAAATTTAATGCTTAAAGGGTGCAATTGAAATTGAAAGGTGGTAATTTAGATAAAATTGGCGATTTTGAAAGGTGAGGGTGCAAACGAAAGGGGGTTGAAAGGTGAGGGTTTTTTCAGGGGATTAACCTTGTCTATATTAGCTTTCTATGTATAATAAAATCAGAGAAACAAAGAATTGGCTTTTGTCACAATGGGTTCGTTTGCTAACATCTTCAATCTTATGTAAGTTCATTTATCTTCAAATTATTGAATATGTTCATCGTGTATGTGTAGTTAGTCTTTCAATTTTATTAATTTTAATATATTGTTTCTTTTTTGTAAATTGGAATTTGAGATCTGACACCTTCATTATGAATTATGCTAAGATTGAAAAGGAGAAACATGTACAACCAATCAACCATCAACATCCAGTATCAATATTTAATTTGTTTATAACAAATTTGCCATTTGATGCTAAGGAAATAGACCTTAAGGAGCTGCAAAATCTTATAAAACTTGGTTGGTTTACCAATAGCATACTAGCTATTTTTATAGGTAAGTTGTACTAATAATTATTTGTTTACACAGATTACACCAACAATTACACCTTTGTACATCATGCATGAAGATGATAAGACATTTATAGTGAAGCTAAAAGAAGAAAACTGCATATGTGGAAGATTTCAAGTGGATGGGATTTATGGTTTCAATTTTGTACAATTTCTGCCTCAACTATTAAGCATTTGCCTATTCTTCTATAATGTTAGAGATGTTCATGAAGTTGTACATTTTGTATAATTATTAAAAATTATGTAATCTTGTATCAAGAATTAAGAGCTTACTAATACAGAAAGTGAGATGAGAAGTGTCAGCAAGCGTTACTATCGGTTTACTATAATATAAATTCATTGTTAATTTTACAATCGGTTTACTAATATTTAACTATCGGTTTACTAAAAATTTACTAACGATCAACTATCGATTTACTATCAATATACAAAAAAGTCATTATTAGTTTCTAACGGTATAATGATGGTGAACTTTTGGTTTACTATCGATATATAAAAAAAGTTTTTTGTTAATTTTACTATCGGTTTACTAATATTTAACTATCAGTCTACTAAAAATTTATTAGCAGTCAACTATTGGTTTACTATTGATATATAAAAAAAACATTATTAGTTTATAATCAGTTTAATAATAGTGAACTTCGGTCTAGTATCAGTTAATTAATAGGTAGTTAACTATTGGTATTAACTAATAGGTAGTTAACTATTGGTCTACTATCAATTTACTAACGGTCTACTATTAGTTAACTAATAGGTAGTTAACTATTGGTCTATTATCAATTACTATATTTGTTTGTCTTTTACGATTGTGACTTTACTGGCTATTATTCTTAAAAGATGGAAATAATATTTTGGTAAAAAAATACAATTTTTACTATCAATTTATTAAAAGATAAATTTACTATTAATTTACTATCAGTATTATAAATATATATACAAAATCAGTTTATCTTTTGGTTTACTAATCGAGTAGTTAACTTACGGTCTACTATCAGTTAACTAATAGGTAGTTAACTATTGGTCTACTATCAATTTACTAACGGTCTACTATCAGTTAACTAATATATACTTAACTATTGGTCTACTATCAATTACTATATTTGTTTGTCCTTTACGATTGCGACTTTACTGCTATTTTTCTTAAAAGATGGAAATAATATATTGGAAATTAACTATAAATCTATCGACGGTTTACTCATGGTTAACTAACGGCGTACTATCACAAAATTTATATTAATTTCTTAAAAGATGGAAATTAACTATAAATTTATCGACGGTTTACTCATGGTTAACTAAAGATGTACTAAAAATGAATTTATTAAATTTTTTAAAAGTACAGTATGTTTAAAATACACAATTCAAGTTTACCAAAAATTTATTAACCATATAATCATAATAAAAATTATTGCAAGTTTCCAACGGTTAACCTAACGTTTACTAACAGTGTATTACAAACAAAATTATTGATGTATCAATAGTAAACCATTGGTTAACCAACAAAAAAATAATTATAAATTTTTATTATAAAACCCTCGGCCTTCACCACCGAAAAACAATTGTCAAACAAAACCTAAATCATCATTTTTAAAATCTAAAATTATTGGTTACCATTGGTTAACCAACGACAAACCTGATCATACAAATTACAAATCAAAAACTTCCTTCATCACCAAAATACTTGGCTCAACCGTCAAATAACAACATCCAGTATGTGGCTCACTAACGACAGCTGCAGCAGTAAACAAAGTCGCCGCACAACCGCTTATCCTAGTTTTTAAGCAGGAACTCCGCTTACTTCCAGGTCTAGATACTGGAATCAACATCCAAACTCAGTTGCAGCAGCAAATAAATATTCTTGCATTATATAATTGCGGCAGCTCCTATAACACCAACATTTAAGAACATAAGGTTTTAGACTTTGAAATCCTTCGTACTATCCCTAAAGTATCAATCTTAACAAAAAAAAAAGTTAATACATAACTAATTACAGAGCTACAATTTCTATTATTACTCAAAGAAGCTATATGCTTATAAACATTTGTGTGTTAATGATTTAAGATTAGAAAACCAATATTTATCTTATAACCTATTATTTTTACAACAGGAGCTTTTCTATTCAGAAAATACACATTTATCTCAATTGATGCACTGAATTGGAATAATCAAAATGTCAACATCATATCGATTAACTGAGATTGAAATAAAAAAGAGATTAACCTTAAAGAATTAAATTGAAAACCCTTTTGACAAAAAAAATTGAAAACCCTGATAATAGGTTTTGAGAAGAAATCAAACATATCAAAATTGAGAAATTGAAATCATTAACAACAACGAATCAACACAGAGATGAATTTAACTCACTGATACCAATGATCAACGATCGAAACTGAAATTGAAGTTAACAGCAGCGTTGAACTTGAAATCGACTAGAGAAGCATCGCAGTACAGCACATATACTCAATAAAATTGACAGTAAAACTCGAGTAATCATCATCGGCTTTCTTTTCTATTGAATGTATATTTCAATAAACTGAATCGTGAAAACATTAAATAAAAGAGTAAAAAAAAAGAAGAATTTTGTATTTTTGTAGTGAGACAAAACCATCCGTATTAGTGAGAATATTTTAGTGTTTAATCGTGCCCTGTCCAATTTCCTCCTTATTTTGCCCCAAGTCTGGTCCAAGTTCGAACCGCAATAAATCTGTTTTCTTGCGGACTTTAACTTTTATAGTTAATTAATAAATTTTATTATAGGTCTACAAAAGTTCAATCCAAATCCATATAAAAATAATATATGGTATGAATTTAGTGATTTTATGATTATTCTACATTCGCCTTTTAACAAAATTTCATATAAACATAAGACGGAGTTTAAAAAAAATTAAAAATGAGAGACAAGAAAATATTTGATAAGCAAATAAGCATATGAAGTGAGATGATTAAAAAAATACATTAAAACGATAAAAAGAGCATCGCTAACAATGGAAGGGATAGGCGGTCCATTCCGTCTATTTATTTTGGTGATAAATAAAGGTTAGTTCTATTTATATTATTAGTCAATTATTAGCATGGAATACCATAAATCATAGAAAGAGTTACATTGCTAGTATGAGTTCATGGTGAATCATTTTAATATTGGTGAATTCTATCTTTTTTTTTTATTTTGTAGAAGAACTTGGTGAATATGCGATCTAGCTAAAAAAAGTTATTTATTCTCTTTAATTTAACTATAAGTTTTAACTAGTATGCATGAGATGTATGTGTAGTGTACTAATTAATTAATTGATCTTCTAGATCAATTTTTAATCTTTTTTACTAATAGTAATATATTTATTTGCTCCACAAGTTTAATACTTGGATAAATCATTTCCTATGGTTTGATGGTTATTGGCCAACAACACAATGTGAGAAGTTCTAGTTTAGTCTAACTGCCTCATCATTTCGCAATATTAAATTATCAATAATATAGTATTATATATCAGTGATTTATTAATTACAATAGACTGAGAGTTCAATATAATAGTATTTTTATAATTATGCTGCAAGAATATGTCATTCAATTTTAATTAATCATTTACCCTTATATATTATAGTTCTTGTAATAATAAAACAAGGTTAGTTGAATTTTTTTATCCTAACCACCTTTTTTTAACTCTGACAGCACTACTTATATAGAGTATCCCTAAGATAAGTATGCTTTCTAATAATTACAAAAAGAATTTAATGTATTTTAAGATAAATTCTGATTTTAACAATTGAAATTCAAACAACTATTCTTTATACAGTTTTAAATTCCAATTTTTTTTAAAGAATGACAAATACATATTATCATGCCGTCTCTACGTTCGCATCAACGTTTATTTTATCAAAAATGATCCTAAATTATAAAAACATATAGTTTATATTTAAATGGCTAAAGTTGGTGTAAACTTTATTAACGTTATTTACAAAAAAAAAAATCATCTTTCATTTTTTAGCCCTTTGAATATCACATTTCAAAGTTGTGCTTCACCTTTTATTTTATGGCCAAACTCTAAAATCCGGCATTATTTCGTTCATAATAGATGTTCAGGCAGCGTCATTCGGTGAAAAATTAAAAATGCCAAAATAAAAAGGTGAATATTTTTTATTAGTTTATAAATATTATGCTCAAAGCGCCAAAATATAAAAAATAATTTTTTAATTATTCATATTATAAGACATTATATTTTACAATAATTTTCCTAATTAAAATTGACCCAACTTATTTTTTTTGTTCATTCAGTTTTTAAGACTTCGTCCTAATTAATCTGGATCTGACCCGCGTCACATATCTAACATACTGGATGAGTCTGCCAGCGGAAATTTCTGCATTCACAAGATTTGAACTCGAAATATTGTTTAAACGATATCAAACCGCTTATCATTTGAACCAACCCAGTTGTTGTTTTTTTATAGCATAAAAACAAAAGAAATAACCACAAGGTCAAAATCGGGAAAACAAAAAACACACAGTACAAATAACAAAACAGAAAATCATCCATGCAGTGAAGTCACTGTTGCAGAGCAAAAATGGCGCAGAGAAAAGAAAACGAGTCACTCACAGAGTCGCAATCAATCAGCTGATGTTTGGTTATGGTTGGTAGCTCCTTTTCATCTTCTTCTTACCCTTTTTCTTTCCTATAAATCCAAACAATATATAATTTATTGCAGAAAAAATGTCAAAAGAAACTATATATAACAGTCGCGCCTAACACGCTTATTTACTCGCAGTCTCTACGTTTTATCTCAGCTTATTTTGTTTGTTTGTTGTGATTTGGTGTTGTTGAAGCTTGATCGGAGCAAAAATATAGAGGAGTTGATATTGTAAAAGTATGGCGGTCGGAGGCGGCGTTAAGGCGGATGAGTTAGTTCCGTTTCCGGTGAAAGATCAGCTTCCTGGCGTGGATTTTTGCGTTTCCAGCTGTCCTTCTTGGCGTACGTGTTCTTACACTTCGTATATTTATACTCTCTGTTTTTATATATAGAGAGACAGAGCTATTTATTTGTTTATTTATGTTTTTTTTTGTTTGTTTATGATTTGCTTTTGCTTTGATAATTCAGGTAGAAATAAGAAAATTAACTGATAACTTTGATTTTCTTTAAATTAATATCTGATTTCTCCGATCACTGTGTTAACACGTTTCCCGCGCTTATTTTTCGTTTTATATTTTATAGAATAGAAATTATTGATTGTGATCACATTAGTTTTCTAGATAGAGTGTTGATTCTATTTTGAAACCAAATTTTTTGTCAGAAATCGATTCTATTTGCTAAATGTTGTTTCTATTTTCTGTTTGTTTTCCGAGAAAATTTACGAAAACATCGCATGAGAATTGTTTTTTCAGTTAGGGAAAAAGAAGAAAGAAATAACGTCTAATTGATTTTTTTGGATGAAAGATTTTTCTAATAAAAAATACGGTTTAGGTCATGTTTTCCAGCATTTTCTGGTCAAACAAACATAACCTAAGCTTTACTTGTTAGTTGGTAAAGTTTAAGTCGGTTATTTACTGAAAGTAACAGTCTCATTTTCAAGTTTAGTCAACAATCAATGGCTAGTTATGATTATATTGCAAGTAAATAAGTTTTTAATTAAATGATAAAGTAACGGTTCAAAGTTTAGAATAGTTAATCTGTTTATTAGCAGACTGAAATTGGCTTGATTTTAGCATGAACTGGCACAATTTGCCATATATACATATATTTATACATATACATATAATTATTGCATTTTATCAACTTGGTGATTAATTGTGAAACTTATATTAAATTCATGTACAAAAAAATTAAGTTTGACTCATATTGCAGCCGAGGCTATCATTTTAGGATTTCAGCACTTCATAGTGATGCTTGGGACTACTGTCATCATTCCGTCAATACTTGTCCCGTTGATGGGCGGTGGAAATGTAATTATCTACCTGTGAAATCCTTTGATATAACTATACAGTCTTGTTTTGTATTTGTTTTGAATTGTTGCTGTTTTTTATGTTGTTGCAAATATTAGGTAGAGAAAGCTGAACTTATCAATACTTTACTCTTCGTTGCGGGAATCACCACACTCCTACAGACTCTGTTTGGTACTCGGTTACCTGTGGTTATTGGAGGATCTTATGCATTTATTATCCCTGCCATTTCCATTACTTTAAGACGAAACACTAATACTTTCACTGTATTCCTAAGTCCTCATCAGGTTGGTTAAGTCACTTGGAAAATGCAATGCTATAATATTTTGTGTTTAAGTTGGTGCCCAAAGAAAAACTAATATGAACAAAATTGATAATTAATTATATTAAGAAGCAAAATAGACAGGTTATATGTAGTTTAGAAATGGTTAATTTAGTAATTGTGTAAATGTGTCTGTGACCTTCTTAATTGGTTCTTTCTTAGAGGTTTGAGCAATCCATGAGAGCTATACAAGGAGCACTTCTTATTGCTTCGTTCTTTCAAATGGTTATTGGTTTTTTTGGCTTCTGCAGAATTTTCGCTAGGTAAATGCAGTGCAAGTATCATAGTGAATTTGGAATGTTTTTTATTTAGTATGTATTTATTTTAAAGAGTTGTTTTTTGTTTTGTATGTTTTAATCTATACAGATTTCTTAGCCCTCTCGCTGTTGTTCCTCTTATACTTCTGACTGGTCTTGGGCTTTATGCACATGGATTTCCACAAGTAAGGTGCTAAAATTTCACTTTGCAGAGATTACCTGTATAAACCCGAATTACAAGATTAAAAAATGACAATATATCACAACGTGTATATAGTTCTGCAAAACCATTTTAATTTTAAGAGAACTAAAATATTGCTGTCGTTGGCCTGTTACTGAAGCAAAGTAACTAGAGTGGATGACCTGCCTTCAGTTACTTGTAAACAATTCAATTACATTCTGTTTGGCTAGGAAGAAAAACTTAAATCAGATTCTTTATAAGGAGTGTACAATTAGTAAAATGAAATGACTTCTGTCTGTCTATATAATAATCTTAGTTCTCATATCTATTGATGTTTGAGGATATTAACTAAACTCATATGATTAGTTCCATGGTCCTTTATACTCTTAATTACATTTTTTATTTGTTCCAAGAACTGCCTATGGAAGTTTGTGTCCGGAATGATTTTGTTTCATATGTCGATTCCCTTTGCCTAGAATAAAGAATCTTATAGAAACAGATAGGTGATGATTGAATTGAACTATTAACTTACTAATGTTACATATGGAATAGCTTGGAACTCTATGTTTCAGTGCTGAATTTTCTTCTATTAGGACCTTAATTTGGTACCTTTCTGTCAATGCTTCTAGTTGGCTAAGTGCATTGAAATTGGACTTCCAGCATTGGTTATCGTGGTCTTCTTATCTCAGGTGAGAGCCATTTCTAATCATTCTTAATAAAAAGATTTCATGGTCGTTAATCATCCCTCGCCTACGTCAAGTTTGAGAAGGGAAAGAGTACAAGTGTAATAATTATATAAGAGAATTGATGCTTCTGTTTATTCTACATGTTCAATTTTTGGAAATAATGTCACCTCTTGAGTCTCCATTTTGTTTAAAATTGACTCTCTTGCAGTTTCTTCCTCATATAATAAAAACAAAAGGTCACATATGGGAAAGATATGCAGTTCTTTTCTCGGTTGCAATCGTATGGGTTTTTGCTGAAATTTTGACAGTGGCTGGTGCATACAACAATAGATCTCCCAATACGCAATTCAGTTGCCGTACTGATCGTTCTGGACTCCTTAGTGCTGCTCCTTGGTAAGCTTACTTGACAACTAATTTTTTAAAGTATTTGATTGCTTCTCTCTGCTAATAGTCTCAGTAGCATGTTGAAATCCATGTTGTAGCTACCTCAACTATGCATTCTGCAATTTGCATTCCCTTTCTGTTATCCAGTGGCTAACATCAACTTTGATGTTATTCAATCTGCATCTGTTGTCCAACGAGTGCAACAAACATGTCCAACTAGCATAATCGTTAGCGAAAATCATTGAATAATATAAGCTTGAAATGTCAGACATACTTCGTCACTTATTAGAATTATTATTGATTAATAGGTGAGATAATTGATTATAAATGGTTTACTGTGAAAGATTCACATCCATATGAGATGAGATTGGGTCCGACCATTACCATAATAACTAGAACTAGTCAATACGGTGGTTGGACCCTCACCATTATAAACTCTTTGCAATATTGCTATTTTAGCAATGTGAGTTTTTCTTTACATCACTTTATCTAAGTTTTGTTTTTCCAGGATATGATGAAGTAAAATGATCTTGTTAAACATGTTCGCATCATAGCTTAACAATCACAAGTTCATAATAGATGATCTTTGCAAGTATGATGTTATCTCATTATCATTTTCACATTTTACTTGCCATAGAATGGACAAACTAAGCTTCTCTTGTTCTTTGCAATTTGAGTATGAGAAGTTTAATTTAGAAAGGCCTAAAACAATCTTAAAGTTCACAACTCTCTGTAGCTTAGAATGATTAGTAAGGTCTTTCAGTGGAAATGAATTGTTCAACTACACTTATCTTTATATTCTACTACATCGGTTTGTAACTTTTTCGTTCATATTATAGATGGTTGGTGGCATCTTTAGGCTTATGCCAAAACTCCAAAGGAGAAACAACAAAATTAGTACAAGTTTAAGTATGTTTTACTGCATCTTTTGCAGGATAAGGGTTCCATATCCATTTCAATGGGGACGTCCCACATTTGATGCTGGTGATATTTTTGCAATGATGGCTGCTTGTTTTGTTGCTGTAATTGAGGTAAGTGTACAAATATGCAATTCTTTACCGATGAAAATAAAGCAGAAGCTGGATAAATTGTAAAAAATGTAAAGATCGTTATCTCTTCAAAACTCTATTCAAATTTTCTATCTATGAATATCTGTGTGCAAATAATGTTGGTTGCAGTCTATTGGTACAATTATTGCAGCATCAAGGTTTGGGAGTGCCACTCCTGTACCACCTTCTGTTCTCAGCCGGGGTATTGGCTGGCTGGTAAGAAAATGTCCCGGTATATTTTCTTTAGTGCTGCTGCATATCACATTTGTTGGCCCTGATTCCTATGTTGCCACTCCAATTTTATGAATGTTCAGGGGATAGGAACTTTGATGGCTGGAGCATTTGGTACGGGGAGTGGCTTCACAGCATCAGTGTAATGACTTCAAAGCTCTTGAAATTAGTTATATGCTTTGCCTTAAACTCATAGTTGTGGGCGTGCAAAAACCGAACCACGCCGAATTATCAAACCAAACCTACAAATTTGGTCTCCTTTGAAATTATAGAAAAAATTAATAGTTCAGTTCGGTTTGCTTAACAATTCAGTTTACTTCTGGTATTAAATCAAACAGAAAAACTTAGCTGAAAAATCAATCGAATCAACTAGTTTGGTTCCGCACGGTTTGAAATATTTTAAATCCTTATAAATTCAATTCAGTTTGATTTTGAAAAAACTAAAATTTTAGTTTGGTTTGAACCGAATGGACCGTCTGCCATAGAGACAACATTACATAAGTCTGTTTTTAGTCTTTAACTTTATTTTCCCATGACAAAACTCCTAAATTATTCAATCTCAAATTTTGTCAAGAAGCCATGTGGAAATTCCCAAATAAGAATTGGGCTTCTGATAAGTCTGCAATCTAAAATTCTCTATTGTACTTGTAGAGAAAATGCAGGCCTATTGGGATTAACAAGAGTTGGAAGTCGGAGAGTGGTTGAAATAGCAGCAGGCTTTATGCTTCTCTTTTCTGTCTTAGGTGCAGTATCCATTTTGTGATTTTTTTAACTTTTACTTTATTGTTGATAATTGACTTGTACCACTCTGTTCAGCTTTTGGACTTTATTTCTTGTTTTTGCTAAAAGAATATTTAATTAAGTTAAAATATTTTCATAATCTTGTTCATCATGATCCATCTCTAACAGGAAAATTTGGGGCTATTCTGGCTTCAATACCCTTGCCAATTGTGGCAGCTCTATACTGTGTCCTCTTTGCCTAT